>NC_049984.1:3556875-3570702 GCF_000003815.2 Branchiostoma floridae
TATATTCCTCTCTATTTGTTCCATTTCTACGATTTTCCAGCGATCCGGAGTCTGGTAGAGACTAGCGTGCATGCCATTCCGATAGATAAGCACCTCTGTTTCCGTTTTGTAAATCTGTCTTATGCCATGAAAGATACGGACCTAAAAGCAATGTCTGTGAGATTCTTCAGATTCTTTATGATTAAAATCCTCTCTGATCACACCCTGAAAAGGTCTATAATGCGGAAGTAATCTGTTAATTATATTCATTAATATCGTGCATTATGATTATCCGTTAGGGGACCAGGAAGGGTGTTTATAAGTCATGATAGTCTTTGCTCATTCGGGATGAGATTCGAAAAAGCTTTAATGGCGATGGTGAAAAATTATTCAGACCTAGAGCAATCATTGAGAACGTAATATTAGCATTCGTCATGTTCTATTCTTAGGTATTTTCTTCATCGAGCAGCTTATAACTAGAAACACTATTGAAAGATCCGGCACACTGTTTGTTTGTTTGAATTTTATTTATTCATGAGAAGCTCAAATCGGCCTACAGGCCGCTTTTCATTGACGTAATGAGGGAGGTAAGGGAGGAAGAAAATGAAAAACAGAAAATTACCAAACCCTCTCTTTCTGCACTGCCTGTATGCAAGACATGTACTTTTCAAGCTCATCTCGTATCTCATCCATCCCTTAGTCTAGCCAAGGCCACCACAGAGGGTCTGACAACCAATTTTCACGACCCCCGTCTTGGTTTTCTGTTCTTCCTAATTGTGCACTCGATCAGTGCCATGCGTATCCATTCTCTGATACCATTCTTTGAATCTCAAAAAGAGGGAAGGTCGATACTACTCATACATCATGGTGTGATTCAGGATAAAGATAGACAAAGTTTGTTGGGATATTTCTCATTTCACTATTCCCAACGATGCCATTGGCTTGAGTTGTAATATCTGCTTCCTTGAGGATACTATGTAGAAAAGTTACAATAGTGGGGTACTCGTTTCCATATCCGTCTGTGTGTTGATAAAATCGGACACTTGCATAACTTCTTTCATCTACTGCGCATGCTCTCTTCGTTTCATGACTTGCGAAGAAAGTCTTTTGCGTGCCAGACAATCAAATAAAGTCTTTTGCGTGTCTTACAGATTGGGACTGATGTCCTTAATGCTAAAATCCCCAACTTTTGTTCGCAGTCATCCCTCGGAAATTTGGAACGCCCGGAAACATGTCATATTTGTGTTGACCGTATGATCTTACAATGTTTACATCGTTGCCATGGTAGCTGATGACAGACTGATCCAGCTGGTCTTGCAGCTTCGTTTGGAAGACGAAGATAAAAGACTCAATTATCCGTTAAAGAGGCAACGAAAGCTTTTACTGGACCATTAATCTTTCTTTGTTCCACTCGTGGTCAGGTCTTCTAATGGATCCATCCGTTCCCAAGACTAACAGCAAAGAGATCACCCCTAATGTAGAGTCGTTTTGTAGTTTGTTGTTTGTTCCAGTGTGAAAGAATTATCTATCACTATGAAAGCGTTAGGTGTCATAGTACGTCAAAACACACAAGGTGTCATAATTCATTGGTAAATCATAGTTATTGATATTTCTTTTAGTTGTATGTACGTCGCCTTTGTTGTGGATGTTACGAAACCACCCAGATTGTGGATATGGAACATTTAGAACAAATATCAACTTTTATTTGTATACAAATAATCAACATTATCAACTACCTCTCACCAGTTTAGCGAGAAAAGAATTCTTTTATTTTGGAGAATACCTGTTGAAGGGGTGGGGTATATTGTCTCGCCTTCAGTATTGTGCAAATGTAATATTACTGTAGTTTTGCTGTCAACAATCCTTTACTTCGTAGTGTGAGTGATTCTTGCCCCAACACTGCTTTGTACACACAAATGTAATTATGTTTTTCTTGTATGTAAGAGGTTTCGTGTGGAATAAGGTCATTGGGTGTGAAAAGAAGATTGGGACTTAAAAAACAAGATTTCCACAATCATGTAACCGACTTTACATTGATACAGAGCTACTATTTTTCAAAACATGCTGTAAATGGTAAGGCTGTTTTGTTCTTATCCCTTCTTATCGCCTCGTAAGCAAAAACAGGACACCTTATCATTAGGCAACCGTATACACTTGTATATGGTATTATGTTTAATCTTCAGAAATGACACTGGAGTCCCACGGTTCTATTGCAGAACTTTATTCAAGCTCACACGCAGACATGTTTCTCCAGGTAGCTTCTTCAACGGTAGGGCTCGAATAAGCACATATTAAAGCCAAGCACAGTATTAGTTTCTTTACTAGATACATTGCATCAAATCCCGTAATGGTTACGTAGATTTAGTACCCTATTCTGTACTGTATGTACATTCATCTACTCAATATTTGTATGTTAGACTTTAGATTATCTACATACTGTATTTTTATACCACATTCATTCATTTCATGTATCTAGTCTTTGTTCACTTGCAATTAGCCCCATGGGCATGAATTTGCAACACATTTCCTTTAAAACAACATTTGCAGTCAGATGTGCAAAGGTTAGGTGTGACAATTCGTTCAGTGTAATATAACCAGCTGCTGCTGCGCCGCGTGCCAGCGAAGCTGGTGTGTTACACCGAAAGGCGGTTATACCGGCTATATAGATACAGAAACAGATACAACGTGGTCTGGCTTTTGTAGTCGGGGGGCATGGTGCCTTATCATTGACAGAGTAATCGTCTCATGTCTACTCTCGCTGCCATCTTGTATGTGTTTCATATCCGATAATAATGGGTTTTGTGTGAGGCGTTATCAGAGGCGTCCCTGAGGAATAGAGATATGTAGCTTATAGGGATTAACGCTGTCACAACCCCCGAAGGCCTGATGTCACACTGAGGCCATTTCAGTTTTAGCAATTCTATCTTTTTCGAAAGTTGGCCCCAAACGTCTTTCTAAATCAAATACACTTACACAAATACACAATTCCTTAATCGTCCAATTTTTTATCATCCATGCTTGCAATTGGTTTGAACAATACGTCAGTGAAAAACGTTGTTTCCTGTAATCATACGTGGCTATTTTCGCCATATGTAATAATTGTATTGTCGGCATTGCATTTCGTACTGCATGGATCTTCATTGCATGAATTTAAGTGTCTCCAGATGTTTGTCATCAAAGTTTGACCCTTGACTATGACCGTTTATTTGCTAATATGTCTAATTAACACAACGACATCATGTTAGATATGTGTACTTAATGTGTGTTTATATCCGATAATGATTTGTGTGTGTATGATGCGTAATGAGATACGTCTCTGTGGAATGGAGACCAGAGGGCATATCTCTTATCATCGTTTTGTTAAGAATGTAACATATTGAGGCCATTTCAGTTCAATCTTTATTTCGGCTGAAGAAAGTCTGCAATCTAAATCAATTTTAAATCAGGGGCACTGTCAATGCTCACACAAAGAGTTTGCTTGGCTCAACTGTGTCACTCTCCATTGAATGAACTAAAATCTTATGATCATTAGGATATAAAGCCCTTGCATTGTTTTGATATGTATAATCAACCTATGGTCTTTAATCATCATGTTATCATACTAGTACTTTTTGTAAATTTACACGTGTGCATTGAACTGAAAAGGAAATATAAACGTAAGCAAAATGGAAGTTGTTTACATTGCAGGAATGATTCGAAACGTACCAAGTGCTCGATATATCTATATATTTTTCTAGTTCCACACAGCTGGATCCAAGACGGAGCTGGAATCATGTCAACTCACTCCGGCGGCTGGTTTCTGGGAGCTTATTGTCTACTGGCCATCGCCTTCTTCCCCATCGCCAGGAGTACAGGTCAGTTGATCTTTGCAACATACGCTCAGCTGTCTAAACGTTAAGCGACGAAGGATGAACTGAACTGAGCTGAAAGAAATGTATAGTTCTATAGATATCGCCAAAAACTCATCACACGTGCAAATGATCGGCACCACTTCCAAAGTCTTCTCCTTTTTATGACTTACTCATTTTTTGCGAGCTGAGTAACTGAATTCCAGCCCGTAAAAAAAATTATATCTGTATGACTGTACCGAGCCGGATAGGCTAAGGCATGAATGTACAATGAATAATTTAGCATGGAAGCTTATCTGTGTTGTAATGTAGTAATCATAGTACAATACCAAACATTCTGTATTGATCCTGAAGAAGGCAACAGTGGTCGTTGAACATTTGATCCTCGTACGTATACCTTTGTATTAGAAGAAAGTCTAGCATTGTTCTACGATAAAGGATTCAGTTTACCAATATATAATTCAATATATATATATATATATATATATATATATATATATATATATATATATATATATATATATATATATCATTGTTGCGCTTGACAGGCTCCTGGATAACTTCATCCAGTTCGTGGGCCATAGATTCATCGGGAGCTCCTTACAGCTCCGGAGGGGTTGATTACAACGCCGGGAAGGCGCTGGACGGAGACTCCAGCACCTACTGGAACCCGGCTGGCCTGCCGAGGAACCATGACAACTGGTACATCGTTCTGGACTTCGGAGCTTTCTACAGCCTTTCCAGGTTCTCTCTTTTTTAATTATTGCAACATCTAATTACAAGAGCGGCTACGGCAGTGGCGCCTTGATACACCAGATCCCTTTATCTCGGAAGTTGGTCAGTACTAACTTGGTGCACCTCCAAGGAAGACTGCTGTAGCCGGGACTTTGGTTTATTCAGGTTGCAACCAGTACAATACATTGTGGACACTAGGCAGCAGGTTACTATAGCAGGGTCATACCAAAGACTCTTAAATTGATACTTCTTGATACTTCTACATACTTCTTTCTCTGCTAAAAGGAAGAGTATGGAAGCTAACACATTACACTACCAGTGGACTAGCCCCCTGCTGTAGTGCTTGTACCTATGTGAGACCCAGGGCTTAGAAGCAGAGGTGGGCCTGATGCATCTTCTGATCAGGGAGGTTGACCCCCTTGTTCTGATGTATGGGCAAATTAAGCTTTAGGTAATTACAACAAAACGTGATGACAACACATTCAAGCAATCAGTTTATGTTCGTGTCGTCAGCAAAACAAAGCACATTAGAAAAGTGTATAGAAACAAATACAGGCAAGCAAAGCACGAGAATAACAAAGTAATGTAAGATAAACAGCAACAAAACTCTTATGCAACGTAAGAATGACGTTTATATACATGTACTAGTAAATTGTAAGAAGGTACTCTAAGTTAGACTGGTAGAATTGACGATTGGTTACTCAAATCCTTTGGTTTCTTTTATGGATGATTGAACATGCTAATGTTTGACATTGTTTCCAGGTTCAAGTTTCAAAACTACGGAGACACGGGCCACGACATTGCTGCCTTTAGGCTGCAAACGTCGTCCACTTCGGACCCTTACAGCTGGGCAACCGTGGCGTCCAATGACGGCGTTGCTACAGGACATAGTTCGTTTCAAGAGTTCGGCTTCACGGCGACGTCTTCCCGCTACTGGAAGTTCCTTGTATCAAGAACGCACAGTGGATACCAGCCGTGGCTGAAGGAAGTACAGTTCTATGGCTCAGGAGGTGAGTAGGTTTAATGCCCATGGGAGTCTATTCATGAAATGGTGAATTTAATCTTCTAATGTGAGGGCCGGGTCTGAATTTTCTGGCCATAATTGTCTTAAATAAAAGATTTTAGATGGCGTTTGTCAGAGAGTTTGAAAGAAATTGTCATTCCTGTTAAAGAGAGTAAAAAACACCGAGGCCAACACGACAAATACAATAATCACTTCACGGACTTTATTCAGATTGCAACAAGGCCGATACAATGTAGGCACTAGGCAGCATATACATATACATATACATATACATATACATATACATATACATATACATATACATATACATATACATATACAACTCATTAAGAAGCTGAGAGTTTATAACTAGACAGTGGCACTGGCTCTTTTTTCATACATACAGTCGCCTCTGACGGTGGCTGGTCGGCGTGGAGCGGCTGGACCGGGTGCAGCATGACGTGTGCCTCCGGCGCGCAGTCCCGAACCCGCAGCTGCGACAACCCCGAGCCGCGCTTCGGAGGGGAAAATTGCACGGGGGTCGCGCAGGAGAACAGGATCTGTAACTCAGACGTGCTGTGTTCAGGTACGACTAGTCTCCAAGCAGACCCTACGGTGCCTTAGAGATAGTATCAAATCTGTCCAAGGAGTATAGCCGGCTCCGTAGGATCTGCGGTTTTTGGTGCATTCAACATCGTTGTTACATGTACCTTTCATTTCCTTAGGTTAAGAAATTTCTTTGAATACCCAATTAAAAATGTGTTATCGCTGACTTTTTCTTTAATTTTCAGTGAACGAAACAGGTAGTGTCGTCGGTGCAGATCATTTACGTGAGTGTTTTTATTTTGTTTTGTAATGATTTGACTATATGGATGACATCCTATGGGAAAAACTGATGCGAACGTGCGAATGAAATATGTTTGACCAGGGAAAAAAGCTGCCTTCATTATAAGATCTATTAAGTGGTTTGGGAGGGTGAACAAACGACCAGGCAAACAATATCAAACAACAGATTCTTCATTTTTGTTTTGAGATCTTCTTTTTTGACCTTGGAATTGACCTTGGAATTATCATATGTATTCTGGTATGTATTTTTTTTAATCTAACGTTACGACATATACTTGCTCCTTTTGTAGCTGCTTGACCTTTGGTTCAAAACTTTTTTATTTTATTGTTGGAAACGGCCGAAAATTGATGCTCTTGTGGCATTTCGATTGCAACAGCCCAAAGCGTGGCCTCTGTATCTTTATAGCTGGTGTAACCGTCCTTTGGCTTCATTTACCAGCTTCTCATGATCAGTAACGTGTCGCGGTAGCAGCTGGTTATATTATAGGCCGATTGCAGTTATAGCCTAAACAGCCTGTTACACATAACTTTTGACCATCTGGCTGCAAGTTAATGTTCTTTAATAAAGGATGCTTCTACTGAACCTGATTTCAACAAGCTCCACCCAACGATAGTTTTAGGAATGTATGGATAGTTAACCATCCTTGCTTGATGTATTGGTACTGAAAGGCGTGGCCATCACCTGTTCTTGTGTGAGCTGTTTTTAGATACTCAGTGGTTTGTTTGTTTGTTTGTTTATTACATCTATTAGTTGTTTATGTTCTTTACCCAGTGTATCCGTCACTCTGCATGTACGGGGACGGTTCTACCTACCGTGGATCAGAAAATACCACACAGTCTGGCCTAACATGCCAGCGCTGGGACAGCCAATCACCGCACGAGCACAACACCACCGTCTCGCATCCTCTCGCGGGATTGGACGAGAACTACTGTAGGAACCCGGATGGAGCAGCACGACCTTGGTGCTACACCACGGACCCGAATGTAACACGGGAATACTGCAATATTGCGACTTGTTGTAAGTTTTACAACTTTGACGCCTATAAAATAATGTCTAAGGACTTTTTGTAGGTTATATCAACTTCCCTCCGCCGATATCATATATGTCAATGCTTTGCAAATGTCAAGGACATTGTATAATGTCATTGGATTTTGGTTTGAAACGTTTTCGGTGTTTCGATTAAGGTTCGACACACACGACACACGAAAGATAACTAGAGAGCACCTGGATGGATTCATATACATTTATAAGTTATTATTTACACAGCCAAGTACTCACATCCAACGTTTCGATGTCCGTCAGACACCATCATCATGATTAGAATGACTAGATCTGATTCTCGCCACCACTTTCTAACCCTTATGATGATGTCTGACAGACATCGAAACGTTGGATGTGAGCACTACCCTGGTTGTGTTTAAAAGAACTTTACTTTATGAGTATTTACCAACCTGACAACATTATTTACGGACCTGGATGGATTGTTTCGATATTTGTTACGTGGGTCCTTATAGACTTTGAAATGGTTAGATTATAGCCCCTAGCGTCGTGTTATGGTGCTGCAGTGGAACGTTCGATTTGATACATTCAAATACAATTCAATCTCTACAACTGGATAAAAACGGATGTTTACTTCCGGACGTTTCGAGTGACATCCATCACTCTTCTTCAGCTTTGTTACAATGAACTAGTCAGAACAATTCAATACCAGTACAGCTAACTAGAAAAACTGGTTTAACCACTAAATCGTTAGGATCGTATGCAAAAGGTTACACGAATGTAAATCATGTTAGCATAGTTCCTATGGTCAGACAACACCATAGGAAAAACTATTGTCCCTTGTGGTGCCTTGCATGGTGAATTGTTCTGACTAGTTCATTGTAACAAAGCTGAAGAAGAGTGATGGATGTCACTCGAAACGTCCGGAAGTAAATATCCGTTTTTATCCAGTTGTAGAGATTGAATTGTATTTGAATATTACTTACCTGGATGTCTAACCTTCATAAACGATTTGATACATTCTTTGTGTAATTTTCAGTCGAAGATGCCTGCTACGACGGTGACGGGTCAGATTACCGGGGCACTGCTAACTTCACCAAATCCGGACGGGCCTGCCAGCACTGGGCGAGCCAGACTCCTCACGAGCATGACAGAACTGCCGAGAACTACACTAGCGCCGGTCTGGAGGAAAACTACTGCCGAAACCCCGACGGTACAGCCTACCTCTGGTGCTACACGGAGGACCCCAGTGTAAGACATGAAGAGTGCGTCATTCCTCGATGCAGTAAGTGATCAAGTATACTTGGACATCATGTCGCTTAGGGCGTGGAGCTACGTTGAATTGTGTAATACATATACAGCCACGCTTCTATCCCTTATCTGTTCAAGACATGTACATTTCAAAGCTGGTTTGAAGAGAAACTCCAATACTTGCTAAACTACCATGGTGGTTGGGGCCAGAGTCACCAGGCTGAGGTCCGGTAGTTTACGTTAGCTGAAGTTATGGGGTGATTTAATAATGCAATAGTCCTAGCGGCGTGTTAAGGTGCTGCAGCGGAACTTCCGGTTTCAATATCTCGTTTGTGTAGATAGATGCTATGAGGGAGACGGTTCAAGTTACCGGGGCACTGTAAACGTCACCAAATCCGGACGAGCCTGCCAGCCCTGGGCGAGCCAGACGCCTCACCAGCATGACAGAACTGCCGAGAACTATACTAGCGCCGGTCTGGAGGAAAACTACTGCAGAAACCCCGACAGTGAAGGCTTCATATGGTGCTACACGGAGGACCCAAGTGTGAGATATGAAGAATGCGTCATTCCTCAATGTGGTAAGTGATCAAGTATACTATTGTACGCTCCTCGCAATTCAGCCCCTGGCTGCAAAGAGTGTGTAGTTGGCCCACCCAATAACAATACTAGGATATCCTTTCGCTTAAACGCTAGCCGAATTTGTTAGATCGGTCAGAGCTCGACGAATTTCAACATCGCCCGAGTATCGGCTGTATTTTTCGCTGAAACCTTCCCCTTCACAAATTGGACAGGGCTCTGATAACGTCTATCCAACACTAATGATTATATATTGCCCATGAGATGGTAGCACCTCTTGGACATAGATGAGAATCGGTAAAAAGCTAATATTTGGATCAACTTTAACGTTTGGAAAATATGTCGGGCAGTGGGTGGACGAAAGACACCGGGAGGTTGTCTAATCGTCTGACCGTTTCAAAAATCGTATCCAGTTGCTGCTTTTGGGGTAAGTCCAATTTTCTTGTGAGAAATTACAGTTAGACTTTATCAGGAATTCTTTAAATAATAATCTGAGTGTGTTTACAGATAAGGAGCAATGGACGCGTTACGGCACCAGCTAC
This sequence comes from Branchiostoma floridae, assembly GCF_000003815.2. NCBI lineage: Eukaryota > Metazoa > Chordata > Leptocardii > Amphioxiformes > Branchiostomatidae > Branchiostoma > Branchiostoma floridae. Next base: position 3,566,656 of record NC_049984.1, read on the forward strand.
TTCCGAGTGTACGATGAGGAGCGGAAGACGTACGACGAAGCGAAGGCGGTGTGCGCCAACGAGAGCGCGCTCCTGCCGATCGTGAGAGACTCCGGAACGTGGGACTTTCTCGTCGCCCTGAGGAGCTCGTCTGGCGTTAGCACCGATATCTGGATAGGCGTGACGGATCTGGAGGAGGAGGGGAAGTACGTTTTTTTTTTCCATTAGACTAGCCCTTGTCCTACTGGGTTTTTTTTTTACCTCCCGAGGCGCTTGCTTATTCAGATTGGTAAAACTCGTATGCATCTTTGATCTTACTTCCCCAGTTGGTGTGATTGGATGTGGTATGCCATACAGTCAAACCTGCCCGAGCGACCACCTCCTCTTAGCGACCACCTGGCCATTTCGACCGCTTTTTCTCGGTCCCGATTTTTTTTCACATTGACGTAAGCATTAAGCGACCTTTTCTCAACGACCACCTGGCCAACGCGACCGCGACCGGCCAAAATTGGGACCCATAATAACGACCGGTTTTCATCGATTTTTGATGATAGCTATGGCGATTTTGTGCCGAAATCGGCCAGTTTGCGTCAGAGTTTGACTGCCATTACGATGTTATGTTTAGAATAAAGATGGCGGCGGTCAATGGGTGGGTCAATAGGGCAGTCTACTGTAATATGGGAAGAAATTTCGTTGTAAGAAAATCCGAATTTAGTTATTACAGAAGTTTTTTAAAAATCTTTATCATTATAAAGTGAACGAATGCTGAAACTTATATAGTCTAGGGCCTCTAGGCCTCATTCCTTTTTAAGAAAGATCTGTGTAGCTCATTCCTTTTCAAGAAAGATCTGTGTGTCATGAGTGCTTTTGTCGGACAGTACATTCTGATTCACCCGTGGGTAAGTACGCTATCGGGACATACCGGGCATCTCCGTAGGCATCAAATTCGAAAGGTATACGTACACCGTAGTTATTTCAGATACGGCGATCAAGAACACAGCGACGCATAAAGGCTTGTATGGTAACTGACAGCATCAGAGGTCCGTTACTGTCTAAAACGTTAGTGTACAAGTGTTGAGCAGTTCTCTTCTTGTTATGAATAACGTTGCCGACTTGCTGTCCTGCAGAGAGAAATTGTATAGCCAACTAAACACGTATAACACTGGTCCATCTAACGACCGTAGACGCACTGAGAAATGCAACATGTACAGCACGTACTTTATTGTATGGTAGAAATCCGATTTATAGACCTCACCTCACCTAGTCCCATCCTCATCAGGAGGGTCGGGGACTATGGTTGCCTCCAGCACAAGAAATAGAAAGTAACGTTATATCTTTTTTTAGACCTGAGTAGATCGAGTAGACTGTCTTTTTAACCTCCTTGACTTGAGTAGAGTTTCTCTGGCGCAGGTAGGAACGTCCTAATCCAATTTGTCCAATTTCTGTTCATTTACTGTACTAAAATTCACCTGGCTTACTGATGATTATTACTTACGTTTTTTGCGTGCGTGTGCGTGTTGGATTTGACATGAAAGACCTCGCTTACTTCTTTGCGTGCGTTTGCTTGCTATTTGCCATTAAACACAACGGAAACCATTTATACTACGCATCGGGCATATTTTGAGTCGATACTCTTCTCAGCGACCACCTGTCCAAATCGACCGCTTTTTTCCGGTCCCCGGGTGGTCGTCTTGGGCAGGTTTGACTGTATTTAGGTGAGAAATACCCGAAACCCATAGAAATACACGACCCACATTCACGTATCATGTTTATCATGTACACACTAATGTAGATGTATGGGAAAAGTAGGACTGACATTCAAAAATAACTCGAACACAACTGATAACACAAATGATAACAATACCGAATGACAGGGGTCGACAGCTACAATATTAAACAACATTACTGTTCCAGGTACGTGTGGGAGGATGGCAGCCCGCCCGGATGGGAGCCTGACCTCAGCAGCAGGAGGGACCACAGGGACTGCGCCAAGATGTCATCAATTGATCTGCAAGCTGCTAACTGCAATAATCAAAAGTATTACGTCTGCCATAGACGTAAGTATGATAAGTACTCAAATTGTTTCTTCGTTTATTCTTTATTTGAAAAAAAAAGCATATCGCCTGACTGCGTTTATCAAAGCTACTTGGGGGGGGGGGGGGGCGAACATAAGTCATACATAAAGTTCAAATATCATCTATTTGTCTTTCTATCAACAATCAATTAATAAATATATCTATCCATCCACCCTTTTACCCATCAATATTTACCGTTATTCTATCTATGTAAATCTATTGATATATTTCTATTTATTTCAGCAGTCTCCCTACCTATTTTCAATCCTCCATCATCTACCTATCTATCTATCTATCCATCTATTTAAACTACGTACAAGTCATAATCAGGATGAAAATACAGTACGAATTTTGCGAGACATAAAATTGTCAGTCTGGTATGGATACGGATTGCCTGTTCGCTAGCGATGGATATTGACACTATATATATATAGAATTCTCATATATGATCCCTCAATTTACAAATTAATGGTTTTCGTACGCGTCTAGACTCTGACATTTTAAGAAAATGTTAATGCACACGTGTAAATGACGCCGAAGTCTGGTAAGTGTCTGAAAGTGTGGTGTTTCTTGCAGTAGTAATCGTAATTCATGATTGTAAAGTAAACGACGTCGACAATGACAATCGACTTAAATCTGACAACAAGGAGGTTAAAAAAAACAATTTTTTAAACTTCTTGCTGACAACGTGTATTCAATCATCACTGCTTTGCTCCACAGAAACCAGGCCATGTTCCACGAACCCTTGCATCAACAACGGCACGTGTGTGGAGACCGTGCCGTCAGGCTTCATGTGCAGATGTGGTGAAGACTACACCGGCACCTATTGCGGTACGTTCTTCTATTTACTGAAGATTTATTATGTAAAAGTAGATCTTCTGTATTAGAGGTATTGAGGTTAGGCTGTAGCTTTCTTTTGGGTCTTTTTAGCCGAGGGACAGAAAGAAAATATAATGAAACATAAACCCCGACAAAAACGCCTAAAATAGAATAAAACAATTCAGGGCGTAACGTCTTCTTGGAGAGTGTGAAGAAGCACACATTGATATGTTTTATGCCCTTATGTCACTTTGTTCACGAATACTTTTTTGAAAGTTGCGTATACTGGCACTGATATGTGCATAATATGGCACAGAATGTGTAAAACATCGTGGAAGTTTTAAGGTCAATAACACTGAACACCTGTGATGTCACTTCCAAAGTGGCATAATCACTTTTACTGGAACATGGTTTACTAACCAGGATACTTGAATGCTTGGATACCTGGCAATATACTAAAGCAAAACATCTGCCGTCGCTGGTGTTACCTAACAGCAACAGATTACAAGCAATGCAATGGCAATGGCAGAGGGTATGCGGTTGAGGACACATACCCTCCCCGGACATAAAGACAAATAACATGACCAGGGTAACTGACAGCAAGGTGCGGTGAAAGCAAACGAAAGTCTCTTCCAAGACTTACAACACTACCAAGCGCATACCACATCACACAGGGATTGCGTCGGTGGATATGGTTATGGTGACGTAACGCTGTCAGAAACAATCGGAAACACCGGCACTGTACTGGTGCATTCTTACGTGAACAATAACATCCAGGACACATCTAACCGCGGGAACTCCGAAGAACACACATGGTACACAAGAGGGAAAACATCTGCTTTAACCTGTCGACGACGCACGGACGACTCACTGGTTCCAGGGGTGACGCAACACATACTCATCTTTCAGGTTTCAACTAATGGTGACAAATCCTTTGTATTCCATCTATCAGTATATGGTGTTCCACCTTTAATTCTTAAACGAATAGTCACCATCTTGCTCTTGCTCTTCTTGCAACTTATTCTGTGCTGGAAATTCTCGTTGGATATAATGGCATGCGGGTTTAGAAAATCTCATCTCTCTCGACTTCTCAACAACTGAACACAGAGCAACCGGCGGCTTGCGTGAGGTATGTGAAACTAGATGAGAGCTGGCGAAGTGTGGAATTCTTGCA
>NC_049984.1:3570802-3572351 GCF_000003815.2 Branchiostoma floridae
TGTGGACGTAAGAGGTGGTGCGGGCGCAGTTACACTACACAGTTGGTTGTTCCTTGTTGGAACCTGTGTTCTATATGTTCTGTTCTATATGTTCTGTTCTATATGTTTTGTTCTATGTGTTCTGTTCTGTATGTTCTATAAACTGACACCGCTGAAGTGCAGTACTACAGTCTCGGAGTGTATAGACGTAGACCTCTGTAATAGATGACGCTTCACGTCTCCTTACACCCAGAAAAAAAAATGAAGCCTACATGATAGGCAACTTGTGTTAACTTCTTATGAATTATAAACATAGTCAAGGTCTGTGTTTCAGTAATTGATCCTTGAAAATACAGGACCTTAAAATGAACTACTTTCAAACCGCTCAGTCCCGGTAGCCGACTTCTTTACAGACGCACCGTGACCCAAGTCATGTTTGTCATTTTTTAATGTATCAAACCATCAATAACTTCCAGGTAACACCTATGATATAATCTTTATCATATGCAGTAGTTTATTGGTAGCGTTAAGTGCACACATAAGAATCAAAAATGTAATGTCCATATGTTGAAGTAATGAAATATGATGAGTGCATTCATATCATTTCATTCACATGGAAGTGTTTTACTTGTTGTTGTTAATAGATGGAGTGATTGCAACAACAAGATCTCCATCTACTGTTGGTAAGTGTTTAGTGGCCTTTGATCCATTTCAGTACATTTGCCATTGCTTGGTGTTGATAATTTAATGTTGTTGATTTCTAAAAAAAATGTATGTAGAAGAATTGAAATGTGCAAAAAAAAACTGTTTTTCCTAATGATGTACGATTTATCTAATTAGCAGTCTATTTAACATAGGTTGTTTATACATTTACAGCTTGGGTTATTATCATGATGAATTTTTTTTTGCCATGCTTGTGTTACATACATACTAGGCAGGGAGTTAGAACATACGGTTGACTCTCCGAAACACGCCAAGATACGCAGGAGCGTCTCAGAGACAGAAGCGTGTGGACTATCGAGGTTTCTCCACACTCCCCAAAGTGACTGTCCAGGAGCGGACATCGCCAGCTATCCCGGCGTCTCTCTCCAGTTCTGTGCGGACGCGTGCTGTGCCGCGCCGACTTGTCTATCGTTTCAGTTCAACATCTATTCTGAGTGCTATTTAAAAAACAAGCTTTGTTCTGACGCGGAGAAGGCGTATACGGCAGCCGGGAACATGTATGACCGCCCTGCCGTTTCAGGTTGGTGATGGAAAAAAAACAAGTGACGAAAGACACGAACTAACCTGGCCAAAGCTTTCCATCATCGCCATCGAAACGCACAACTCACGCTGATTCGGACCCTCAGTCCTTGCCATGTCGTCTCCTGTCAACTAATCGATTGCTGGCTGTCTCTTTAACATGACGTCTTTCTTGTCTCTTGCTGCAGGTCATCTGTTGTTTATCGTCTTTTTCTTCTTTGCTACCCTCTAACTACACACTGGGGCATCACTGAGGGGGGTGGGGTGGCGTGCGGATTAGGACAAGCAAGCAAAACCGGCCTAAAGGCCTCGACTGTCGGGGCCTGGG
>NC_049984.1:3572451-3593124 GCF_000003815.2 Branchiostoma floridae
ACTGATATTTAAAGCATGTGGCTTCCTCTGGTTCTGCGTTGGGCTGGTTTAAGATACTGGGTTGGGGGGAATGTTTATGATACCATTCACAATTTCATAGAAAGTAATTAGACGTACGTCTCTCATACTGCAAGCGAGGAGTGGCCATTGTAGGCCTGTGAGCATTTCAGATACACTACTGTTTCTGCGAAAATCGTTGACGGTCACTCTCGCCGCTCTACGTTGCACTCTTTCTAGTGCCTGGGTCCCACTGATATGGGTTCCACACTGTTGCACTGTACTCCAGGTGTGGGCGCACCAACGTCTTATAGCATGTTGATTTGACCCGTGGAGGGCAGTGCTGTAAGCTGCGACGTATGACCGCCAGTATCCGATTCGCTTTACCAGTTGCGTACCTTATATCCTTATCAATTGCTAATGACTAATCTAGGCATTCTATCACATGCTTGAAACAACCGGTTCTGCGGTCATCAAATGCAGGAAACTTGAAAAAAAAGTTAGCCTGTCATCCATAATTTATCATTAGTTAGCTGCATTACTAAACAACATCATTAATATCTCATTTTCAGGATCGCACCATCTCTGGATGTCCACATCCAGTTCTTTTCGTGCCAACTATAATTATAATACATGCATAGTAATTAAAGATATAGTAAAAGATTCAGAATAGATAGATACATTTGATTGTATGCGGATGTGGTACTTTACCAAAGCTTTCAGCTTACAAGCCTCACATTCTCCGGCTTCAGTTTATATCTGTATCCTGCTTTTAACCTACCCAAGCTCTCACATACCATCAATTTTAGTAATGCTACATAATTGGTGACATGTACTCCCCGTAGGTACAATGTATATGAAATATTCTATTCACTGTAATACGTTTAATCAAAGAAGAAGAAGAATTCTGTCGAGAATACAGGCATGCTTTTCCTTGGTTTGAAATAAGTTTGTTCAGCTGAAACACAAGTAGAATTGTATTTTGATCCTTACATCTTCACCTTTCAGTGACTCCTACAAATGTGATATCGCTATCTCCAACTTCGGCAGCGCCGGCCACAGTAGTAACAGCAGGTACCAGACTGAAATTACGAGCATGCAAAATTTGACAGCAGGCGAAAATACATGCATGTGTTTCCTTATTAACAGTTTTAAAAAGTTGGTTGTATGTATGGCTGAATTGTGTTTTCATGCCTTCATGTTCATCTTTCAGTGACTCCAACAACTGTAATACCATCCTCCCCGAAATCGCCGACACCAGCCACTGTAGTAACAGCAGGTATTAGATTGAAAATTGAACTTGATATTATGCAAGTGATTGCAACAACAACAGCTTTGTCTACAGTTGGTAAGGAATAGACATGATCTAACCTAACTAAAGCTTTCCCCAATCATCAATGCAACTCTTAACTGTGTGTGTCATGTCACTGCCCGATTGCTAGCTGTCTCATTGTGTCTAACACGAGTTTTTTCTTGTCTCAAGCTATAGGCTATCTGTTGTGCATGAATTGCTAATCGCTAATCTCTACATTTCTGTCACATGCCTGAAACCAAAGGTTACATGGTCGTCGCATGCAGAAAAAGTACATTTAAAAAAAAAAGCTAGTCAGTCATCAATTATCTACAATTAGCTGCGTTACTAACTAACTAACATTATCAATATCTCAGTTACAGGTTTGCAACATACCGGGTTGTCCGCATCCAATTACTTTTCTGTCAACTACCAAGTAATAGAATTGTACATAACGACGACATACATTTACAACGGAAACATTGGTCATATGCAATGTTACTATAACTTCATCATACTTTTTACAGATTAACAAAATAATTCCGCTTGCAGGTCTAACAGTCTCATTCTTTTCATATCTATAAACGGGTTTCTACCTAGTACCCAAGCTCCCATCCCATTATTTCAACAATGATACATTTTGATCACATTTCCTCCCTGTAGGTATATGAGATATTCCACCAACACTAATGCTTTTAATCAAAGAAGGTCAAGAATCTTGGCGACAATACGATAAGAGCGATTCTCTTGTTTTGACAAAAGGTTGGACAGTATTTTATTCACCAGGATAGGTATGGTTGCAATACAAGTGGGGTGGTATCTTAATTCACGCATTTGTCTTTCTCTTTCAGTGACTCCTACAAATGTAGTACCGGCAGCTACGACATCGCCGGCACCAGCAGCTGTAGTAGTAACAGCAGGTACCTGATTGCAACTTTAACTCCATGTATGTGATATAGGTAGTAACACAACTTACCACAAGATGGAAAGTCCATCGCTTCGCAGTCACCATGATGATGATAGATAAAAGAAACAGAAGGATTTCAGTTAAAACATTTGGTTTGTCGATGAAGGTTACGCATCCATGTGACATGATGCGCAACACGATAGTTACTTTTTGCCTGAGTACGTATTACTTGGAATAACATTTGGTCTGTTTTTTAAAATCATTTAATGACTCTTGGGTAAAGACACAAGTTGAAGACTACTATTAACACCTCATCAGTGACATATGTCAGCGCCCTTAATACCCGCCTCACATTAGGCGCGATTCGTTCGGAAGACTAGTTTACGAGCTCTAAATGACATTTTCGTGAGTAAGACGTCCGGTGTTCTCAAGATCATCTTGCGATTTTTAGGGATCGCCAGCAATTTTCAGGAGTCTTACGACGGTCGCGGTGCAGCGAAACATGTTCTTAACATAAGCGACAAGTCGTAGGAGATCTCCGAGATCGCAGAGCTCGTGACCGAGTCGCAGATCGTGCGTGCAAATCGTGCGTACCTCGCAAGGGTATCGGTCAATAGTCTTGCGTCAATCCAACGATTGAAGACCGATAGGCGAGCACAGACATAGTTATTAATCATCGAACGCAAATCGGATGGCGAACGCCCGTTAGTCGGACGACGTTTGGGCGACGTTCACCCGACTTCCGATTGTTTACAAATATTGAATTTCTGGGAATGTGAGGGTAATTCTAACATTGTGGCCCCTTTGGCAGTATGTAGGCTGGCTTTGTGAAACACTTTCCTTTCTTGTGTCATTTCTATTATGCCCGCGCATTCCATTCATTGGTTAAAAAGATTCCGACAACAAAATAAGCAACATTTATTGATCTCTTGCCTTTTTTGAGGAACGTTTTGTGTTCCCTTGTCCACGTGCAAGAGGTCATGTGAGGTTCATTATCATAGATTTATTCACCGTCGATCGCACGAGGCTCGCTTATATGTGAGGGGAACAGATTTTGGGCGAAAATTACGCAAGACCATCTTAAGATCTTACAATCAGCCGACCTTCCTGCGATCGCGAAGTACGTCCGAAGATCGTATATAATGTGAGGCGGGTATTAGGGCTGCTGCTACGCTGAGGTTTGATGACCATTGGAAAGAAAAAAAACGATATTCACGAAATATTAGGCAACCAAGAATGTCCAGAGCATACTGGCTTGACCCTCCTATTTCCAGCTCCTGGTGCGTTTGACTGTGACTTCGAGGCTGACTTTTGCGGCTGGACTCAGGACAGAAGCGATAACTTCAACTGGACACGTCAGGCTGGTGCCTCGGAATCCTCCGGGACTGGGCCGTCTTTTGACCACACCATGGGGAGTAAGTACAAACGACCATCATACGTTGTTATAGATATATTTCAGGATTAGAAAGGCATTCAACTTTTGCAAATGTAAAGAAGGCTGAACCGTATGCCTAAGCATGCCAAATGTGCGGCAAAAAGAAATAAGCGTTAGTTTGCTTATCCAAATTGCCAATTTCTTTGCACATTTCAAATCATAGTGTTTCATAATGTTGCTCCTCGAGTCACGGCAATACATAAACATACGGGCCAATGATGAACATCACTGAAGATGGTAAGATTAGATTAGACACGTAACATTAACCATAATTCTTAAAGTGAAACAGAAGCAATGGCTTTTAATTGAGATCTAGTATTAGGTAAATATGAGTACCTAGATTTAGTTAGGGACGTTTTAGGAGAGCAACACCCCAAGCACGTGAAAGAACTCAGCACACTTACCGAAAAGAGTAGGGCCCTTACCGGTATGAGTGGATCAATTGAATCTGTCTGGATATGCAGGTTTTATTTGTACTGCATAATCCTCGTGTGTTATGCCTTGAGAGAGTTTACCGGGTATGAAAAAAAACAAGCCAGAAGAACATAGCAGCGAGAGAAATCTTTTTTTTTTTACTTTTGCTCATCAGACGAAACTGGAACTGGCTACTACATCTTCATCGAGGCGAGTGCTCCCCAGGACGTTGGTGACATCGCCCGCCTGTACAGCCCCGCCGTCACCGCCGCCTCCGCCATGTGCCTCCGCTTCTGGTACCACATGTACGGCATGCACATGGGAGAGCTGCACGTGTACACACGGACGGACCCGGCTCCAGAGGTTCTGGTCTTCAACAGGACAGGCAGGCAGGGCGATGAGTGGCACCAGGCAGAGGTAGAGATCGACATTGCTGGTACTTACCAGGTTGGTACGCCAGCTCTCAAGACACAGCGTTGCTATACGATAAATTTTTTTTATTGAATTTTCACATTTACTGATAAAGCTGTGTTTTATCATCGTGTGATGGTCTAGTCGCTGTCTGGTTGGGATGGTCTTAAATTCAAGTTACATATCATTACTTGGAAGCCAAAGAAAGTTTGTCTTTAAGTACAGGTTATAATTTCAAAAATGTCACATTTCAACATTTATTATGTCTGCTTTCATTGATTTTTAAACGTCTTGTTTGGCCATTTTAACGCCATCTAGTATCATAAATACTTTTACTCAAAATCTAATCATCATCATCCCCAGTTTTCTTGCGAATGAAAAGTGACTAGTGTTACATAGTGTTACAGAACTGAACTGAACAGAGTGTTACATTGGTGCACCTTTTTTCCTTGGACATCAACGTTTCAGGTTGTAATGGAAGCAATCCGTGGGTCAGGCTTTCGAGGGGATATTGCACTGGATGACATTTCCATGTCAACGGGGTCTTGCATTAAAGGTATGTTTACATTAACGTGAAAAAATATGTGAATGGTACGAAGAACTGGACTAAGGTTGATCGAATTTACATTTCAAACGCTTTAACTAACCTCTTCACAAGCCCATCACCGCACCATTCCTCCATGCACTGTAAATCATTTTAGTTTAGTTTCAGTATTTTAGCGTTTTTATGCTGGTCTTTCTCTTGTTTGGTACGGGCTGTTCTACCTTTATATTATAAAGAGATGTTTTGTTATTACCACTTAGTTTCATTAGAGGTTAGAAAATACATTACATATATACATTAGTCATGTTACGAGATCCTGTGACAATTTCCGTGTCAAAATAACGTACATATTAGGAGCCAGCAGATGACATATGTTGGCTTAAGCATTACCGTTTGGTACTTGTAATCATGACTATTTCTAGTTCTTTTCTAAGCTTGACACGCAGAGCATTAATAGGTCTTGTGTAAGGATTCTGCCAGGCTTGAAGTTTCTAACACATCAATATTCTAGCGCTGGTAACTCGCACTCGCACAGGTTGTCGTTCTTTTCTGCGCTGGTATCATTAGCACGCAGGCTAGGTTGCTAGCAATTTTGTACACGTTCCCTCTGTCTTCGAGTGGCTTGCAAGGTGTATCTATGCTAGCAACCCTGTCGCAATTGTATGTGGAGAATCTGTCTGCTTGGTTCTGTGCCTCTCTTGAAGATCCTAAAGTCTTGAGTTTTCAAGGCGCTCGGTTACACAAAGGTCTGCCAAATAGCACCATACGGCATGATGATAAATGATAGCACCACAAAGTATCAGGAGAGCAAGCAAGCTTTCGCGTTTTGGCGAAACTCGTCGCCTCAATGCGAGCATGAGCTGAAATTGCTGCCGCCCGCCTGAAGGTTTTGCAGTGTGGGCGCGGTCGTATGCGTACAACGATCCAGGGTACAACGTGAACGGCACCTACATCACTATCAACGGGGAGGAGAGCAGGATTGAGGAACGTGAGTACGAAGTTCATCTTGGATCCTTTCTCTGTTAAAGTTGCGGAAATAGTTAAGTTCTAATCATCATATTTTAGTATAGTATAAAAACGCTACTCAGAATACATATCATACTTATCAAATCCATAGATGTATATCTTACTTTGGAATTGACATAACGTAATAGTGCCAATTTGACGCACTTTTCTTTCACTTTGCATGTTTGGCCATCTACGATTCCAAGATGTGGCATCTCACTGCGCTTGGGGTACTGGTGCGGCACTGCTGGGTTCATTCATCGTTGCACTTCTTCTGTTGTGTTATTTTCGCCGATTTTTTTACAATTTAGATATTGCGTAAAAGTATGACTTAGAATGCAACAAAATACACAAAACGTAATAAAATTCATTCTTTATCTCTAAAATTCGTTGAGTAATCTTGCGAAACCGCACAGGTGCCCGTGGTGCAGTGAGTCAGCACCTTAACCTGTTGATTAATCTACTAAGGATAAAGGGATTAAATATAGATAAGACTGGTTATCTATTTTGCAAAAGTTTAAACTTTGTTCCAACACAAAGAAGGGACTCACCATAAATTTTCGGTCGAGCACTCCGACCTTCTTCAGATGAAATGAATCGCTGACTAATCCGGAAGTCGTCGGATGACGTCAGGTAGCAGCGAATCATAAATGGCGGGAAGGCGAAACCTGCCACCATCACGGTTCAACGAGGGTTGATGTGCCCTAATGTAGATAGCCTCCTTAACGCCCCTCACGAACCAATCCTGTTCAGTGTCTAAGATGCGAACTTGGTCCAGAGACACAGAGTGGCTGGGGGATTCAATGTGTATGTGCTGTGATACCTCTGAAGATGTTGAGCTGCGACGTCTGTGTTCTAAGAACCGGGTTTTTAATGGTCGTTCCGTTTCCCCAATGTACGATTCGGTGCAAGGGCCTCTGATGTTTTGTCCGTTACACCGGATGTGGTACACCACACCACACTTGTGTTCTTTGGGCGTCTTATCCTTAGGCGCCACCAATAGCTGCCTAAGTGTCCTAGTCGGCCTAAAGCAGGTCTTTATGCCTTGCTAGTTGAAGATTCTACGTAAGGCTTCCGAAACATTCTTCAAATAGGGTAATACAACTAGCCCTTTATTCTGTGTATTGTTCCGATTTTGGTTGCCAGTCCTAGTAGTTTTGGGTGACGTCATCCGACGACTTCCGGATTAGTCAGCGATTCATTTCATCTGAAGAAGGTCGGAGTGCTCGACCGAAAATTTATGGTGAGTCCCTTCTTTGTGTTGAAACAAAGTTTAAACTTTTGCAATATGGAATTTACCAACACAGATGAGCTTTCATTCGGATAAGACTGGTTATCATTTCAGTACCACGGAGAGGGCACCAGGTCTTCATTGTGAACGAGAGGACGGGGGCTGTGGAAAACAAGACACATTTCGACACCCAGGGAGATGGCGTTTCTGCAGCGCAGCAACTCACAACCTTTCTGCAGGGAGTTCCCGAGGTAATGAGGCTATACACTGAGCACTAGGATCGCAAGGTCTAATTTTGTGATCGTATGTAGTCAACACAAAATAGATTCATGTGTGGCAACAGGTCTCTTTCAACGTAACTAAGTAGAACAGTTGCCAGGGGCTACTGTACAGCAGACTTCTTGGCACACAATCAAGTACGTGTTCTACTCAACCGACGTTTTGACCATGCGAGCTGTGGTGGATCTGGATGGTAAAGCTATGACTGAAGTAACCAATATTAGCATTAACGTGGCAATGTCAGCATCTTTTCTTTTAAAGACAAAACTTTGCACTGTAAAAAATGTAGTACAATGCTAAACTATGATGTACATGTCATGCGTCTTATGTTTCGCTGCCACTATGATATCTATCAATAGGTTAGAAGAAATATCTCGTTTGTGATTGCCATGTCTGCATGTATAATAAGTAGTATAGCAAGCTATTGAATGACACAACTACCACTATCAGGGCTCGAAATACTTTTTCTGCATACCTTCGCTGGTGCAGGTAACATGAAAAATTACCTGCACCAGACAAATTTTACCTGCACCACTCTGAACTTAAATTATGAATCATGCCAAAATTGTTCAGGAACCATGCATTGCTATTTTTTCTTTCATACTTCATCAATGCAGCTCATAATAATCCATACACACATACATCATAGAACATTTATGTATAAAACCCAGTACATGGACCAGTGCAGGTTAGGTGCAGGTAGACACCAGAAATACCTGCACAGCGCCAATTTTACCTGCACTAACCTGCATATATATGCAGGTGGTATTTCGAGCCCTGACTACAAAATGAAAGATGTCCAAGTTTTGACATGCGTACGTGTGTATTATGGCATATCATATTTCTGTTGGTATCTTATCTTGGCTAAAGCTCAATTTCGTATTATTGCAGGGACGTGTCATAGTTATCGCAGTCCAACAGAGCGGCGATACCACCGTTATCAACGAACCCGCTCTGACACCGTACGGAGCTAACATAACTCAACTAGGTAACGTGTCTCTTCATGAAAAGTTGACATCTTCAAGTGCGGTCTTAGTTGTCGTAAGACGTCGCAAGATGTCGATGTTGTACGACTTAAGAGCAGACCGTGATACATCCAACCGCCGACAAGGATATACATTTTCTATTTTTTTTTACACATGCACGCTTATCTCAGAGTGTTTCCAGTTTGCAATCGGACGACGATTGCAAAAGGGATGTTACCATGCTTTGTACAAATGTTGGGCGCTTGACCTACAAGCTGTCATGTACTAGAATTTTGCTTACTATATTAGGTAGGTTTTTATTATAGTCCGAATATACAATATCCATTTCATCGGTTGATTATATTCTTACACCCCGTGATAGGCAGAAGAGAGTCCTGGGCCATGATCACACAGAAGGGGTCGATCCCACCATGGTTCGTAGAGAAACACAGCGCCAACGGCACAGGACCTACCGTTGTGGAGGCATACATACCAACTGGTAAAGACAAATTCATACTCGTCGCTCTAACGTTAATGGGAACTATTTATATTTATCCTATTCTCGTAAGGTGTTCAATATTCAAGAAAACGGTGCAGGCTGAAATAGAGAGGCACCACAATCCATTAGTATTAAATTGTGAGAGCTTCATATCATGACCATGTCGCATGTTATGGTACGGCCGCATTTGCACTCGTGCCCTGCTCTGAAGGCACACAAATTTGTGCCAATGGATTGTCGGATAAGTGGGGTGCCTCTCGGTGTTTGCAAGATAAGGTTATTTGTCGCCGGTTCCCGGGATGATTTTAACTACGACGGAAAAAAATGATCGGGGCCCGGCCGTGCCTCCAAAATAGCCCGGTAGAAAATTAAAAGAAAAAACCAAAACAGCCTGCAAACTACCATTTTCGCCCCTTTTTCCCATTGTGACCTAAGCATAATCAGCCTATATATGTATATAAGTGCAAATTATGCTACTTCGGAGATTCGCATAATAAACTACGGACATTTATTGAGCTTTTTTTCATTTTCCAAACCGATCAGGCAACGAATGGTCCCAGGTATTTTCCACCGTGCGGGGAACGGGACAGAGAGTGTACGATGCCTGGAGTGCTGGCCCCGGTGAGACCGTCCTCCATAATAAGTGCCAGGTTGTGGAAAAGTGGGCATCTCTTAACATCAAACGAGTAAGTTTGTCTGTCACGTCTGATAGTCTTTGTTTGGCTTGTTAAACTTGTTAAACTAACAAACGCACGTATATAGTAAAAAAAAACATAGTAAGACATGAGTCAATTTGTGTACACATAGGATTAAAAACGCCTGAAATTGAATGATTGTCTCCACTTGATAAGCATAGTGAATAGTTTTCACAATCTGACACAGGTATACATATTTTTGTGACCTTACGATGCCCTTATCGTGGTTCTCAAATGTTCAAACGGATAGTGTGGGCTTCGAACGCCAAACCTTGTGATCCGTAAAGAGTATAACGAGTATTGCTCATAAAGCTGAAGCATGATGCTCTGTAAGGCTCAAGCCCAATCTAGACACCCGCTAACCACAGCTTAAAACGTCTATATGTTCTAACAGGTGAAGATCGTGCTGGAGTCCTCCTCGGGAGATGTAGAGTTGATCTTCGATGGACAGAACACAGACAAGTTCAACTGGTTCTCCAAGTCTCGTCTTCTCTCGTCCCCGTGGAACGACATCAGCACCGAATCTCAAAACGTCTTCTCCATGGAAGGAGCCACTGGCCCGCAGAGGTAAATACAGTTTCTTGATAAAGACAAAACTTTCAAACTTTTTATACTGTCAGTGTCAGTTTGAATCAGCTATATGATAACGTTAACGACCCGCTTTTACATTTTTCTGAATCATAAAACTGAATTGCTCTGACTTTCACACTCTTAAAGACTCACTTTGCCTTTAACTACTTTAGAATACTTAAACTGTCTTCATTCGGAAACTTCCGGAGAGTAATACAGTAGAAGTCGGCTATTGGCATCATCGATTTGTCAGCGAATTTTACCCGTTTACCCGACTTATACCAATAACCCTAGGAGATTCCAAACGATCGGCGGCGGGGGGAGGGGGGTGCTGGTTACGGACTCAGGGAACCAATTGAAAATAACCATACACACACATGTCCAAACTGGTATTATGCACTAAATTTTATTCATGAACATGCATGTTTCATATGCAGAAGTAACATTGATGTACATTGTAGTTCATATTCATCCAAGTTTCTTTTTTACTTTACAGGTACGGGTCCGTCATACGTAGTCCGTAACGAGAAGAAATAAAACAAAATACAACACCCGCTGAGTCTCCATTCAATCACATTTCAGTGCAGAATGATATCTCACATGTTTACACAAATCGGACACCTCATCAACATTTTAATGTAGCGTTAACATCATGTGGTATAAACTGTATCGAGAAATCATATCCACAGAAAGAACTTGTAGTTTTAGCGTGACTCTAAGCTTACCGCTGTACAGACTACATTTATCGACGTGTAATCCCTCAGTCCGATCATCATAAGGTTAAACATAACATATTTTACTGATAAGCATTAGTTTGATTACAACTTTTAAGCGGAAGGTACGCACACGTTGCTGAAAATTGATGTGTCGAGAAAACAGTAAATTTACATTCTATAATCTAATTGCACAACAATATATTTTTGATTTATTGAACTAGTTAAACTGCAATATCCAACACAAAAATTGGACTCACCCAAATTTTCGACTGAACAGCACCAGCCTTGTCAAGGAATGAACAATCTACTGCTGTCGTGACGTCACCTTATGCAGATAGAACACTTTGCTCACTACGCAGTGGATCATAGGTTGACAAAGACTGGTGCTGTTACGTTCAGATGAAAATTTGGGTGAATCCAATTTTTGTGTTGGATATTGCAGTTTAACTAGTTCAATAATGACTTCTACCAAAACAGATGAACTTTCAAGTTCATAATCTTTATTTGATTGTCTGATAAAAACCACACTGGACAACTGTTTCCATGACAACTGTCTCCATTGCAGGTCCTTCTACATCAACCGTCACTATCAGAACTGTCGTGACACCGGTTGGCTGGCGGTGACGGAGGGAGGCCCGGCCGGAGTGTGCTCGTGGGAGCAAGTGTCCGAGGACCAGCTGCCCTACATCATGTTTTCTCGGCTGAACACTTACGTTAGCTGGAACGACGGTAAATGTCCCGTCCAACTATTACTTATTTGTTTATCATTTTGTGCATTGTTTGCACATATTAAGAAAAATCTTATTGTTGCAAGCAATGAGTATAAAAAATCAACATGCAGGCGAAATTAGAAACCTAAAAGGTTTAGTGAGGGCTTCTTAACTGCGCTTGATTAGATTTTCGTTTAGACAAATACTGATAATTATATCACATATGTATTACATAAGACAATATGATCAAAAGAAAAAAACAACATTATAGGTATCTTTTATCATTCAATTTATTTCTAGATTTGACGGTTCTCACTATGCTGAATTGCATGTTCTGTACAGTCTAAAATATGAAAAGGTATGTGACAAATGGACAGGTCTAACTTATATGATTGAAAAATACATTTGCGAAATTGCTCTGCTATTAGAAAAGATACTGAATAACAAGTTTAGGCCCACCTAAATGTATCAAGATACATAATTTGGAGATTCACGTATATTAGCCCGTATGTTTAGTGTGTAGAATTTTATTTTGTTGTTTATAGTAGACCATACGAAAGCCTTTGTCCTTTTTGTTGTGTCATGTGTCAATGAAGCATCTTCTGTTATCCATATACAGTCAAACCTGCCCGAGCGACCACCTCTTCTCAGCGACCACCTGGCCATTTCGACCGCTTTTAATTTCTCGGTCCCGATTTATTTTCCCATTGACGTAAGCATTAAGCGACCTTTTCTTAACGACCACCTGGCCAACGCGACCGCGACCGGCCCAAATTGGGACCCATAACGACCGCATCATTTTCAAAATTGAGGTTTTTGTCGATTGTTGATGATAACTAGCGCGATTTTGTGCCAAAATCGGCCAGTTTGCGTCGGATTTTGGGGTTAAATTTACAGTTTACAGTGTGCGTGTTGTATTTGACATTAAAGACCTCGCTTCTTTGCGTGCGTGCAGTGTGCTTGCTATTTACCGTTAAACACAACAGAAACCATTTATACTTTGCATCGGGCATGTTTTGAGTCAATACTCTTCTCAGCGACCACCTGTCCAAATCGACCGTTTTTTCCCGGTCCCCCGGGTGGTCGTCTTGGACAGGTTTGACTGTACACTCTAAGCTGTATGTGTCTAGAGATTTAACAAAATTTGAGTCAAGCTTTTTTGTTTGATACAGCACATCTGTTTAATTTTGCTTGCCCTTCTCAGCTGTCAATACCGGAATTGCGAATCGTATGGTCATCTACATAGACGCCGGCGACGTGGTGTGCTCCTGTCCAGCTGGCTACACTTTGAATGAAAATGGCACTTCGTGTGATGGTGAGTATTATGTTACACTCGCTGCTGGCTGCTGCTCGTTCCTTACGTTTTGGGACGAATGGGGATACATACTTTTGGGATGTGACGTGGTCACTTTTGGAATTGTCTCCTCGCCACAAAAGCGCCACCTACATTTGCTACATATAGCAGGGTCTGATTGAGTCTCAAAATCCTTTCTTATGGTAGAAACGTAATATCTGAGTAACATTAATCTGTTTTAGTATAAAATTTAGGTTTACCAGCAGTGTTGTTCACATACAAACGTAAAAAGTTTATAACCTGAGTCATGCAAATCATATGATGATGATGTTCGTCCTTCGAATGTCCATCATATATGCGTTGTTATTTTAGCAACTATATCACCGGAAAGTGGCGACCTAACCTATAAAGCTTTAACCATATGTTGCTTCATCAAACAGTGGTGCCTCTCAGCCTAACGTTTAGGACACATGACAACACATACTCTGGTAGTGGCAATTATTTGACAGTGGAAATATTTTCTGACGTTTGCGATGATATCTGCACGGCAACGACGGTGTCCGGACTCAAGAGAAGAGGGTAGGTAAAGTGCGTTTGTTTGTTTGTTTGTTAGCTTTGCCTTCACAGAAGGACAACATTCAGTCGCTATTTGGCGTATCTTTTTACCTGGATGTCTAACCTTCATCGATGAATCAGTGATATCATATCTTCTATTTTCCACATTCTCGACGCCAAAGGAGGGAGTACGTCCGAACCTTTGTCGCTTCCGACTTCGGAGATCCAACGCGACTTCGACTGACAACTTCAGGAACCGACCGACTCCGGTTAGACTGGGTAGGTTTCTGTGCAAAGTACTGAAATTTCCCCTGTTTGTTCTTTTCAGAAAATATACACAAAATCTTTAAATAGATGGTCTACTTTGTGCCGTTTGCTGTGAACAATTAGCAATGGGTCTCAACACAAAGAACTTTCTTATTATCTGGCATATGTGCTTCTTTGACAATTTGTTTGGTTGTTTGACCATTTGTTGAGCCATGGAGTACATAGTGGACAATTTATCCATAATTTACATAGATTAACGTTAGATACAGTAGAAGCCGCTTAATTGCACTGCCTATTTGTCAGTGAATTTCGTGCAATTATCCGGCTGGTGCAATAATACGGAGTTATCCAGTTGGACCGCACCGGTTTGGGATTTGGGGATTCCGTGCAGTTAACAGCAGTGTGCGTTGTGCAATTAACTGGCTTCTACTGCAGTTTGAAGAAAAGACTAAATTTCTACGTGAATGATTTCACTGGCAACTCTAAACCCATTCATAGGTTGTTGATGAGAATATTCTTGTTTTTCCAGATTGACGTCTACAATGGTTATACTGGCCGGCAGGTTCGCTTCTCCTGTCCCAGTGACGGCTGCACGTTGTCGAGAAACTCCCGCGAGGGTAGCACGCAAATCGTCCTGGGTTTGAATGGTTAGTACAGCAATGGCGCGTGTGTATTCTGAGTTGACACATTACATTTTGTAAGCGGGCAACGTGCTGTCAAGCCATGTTGTTGCTATTTAAACATGTTACAATAACAATAGTTTTATGCCTTTTTGTCTGTGTTATTGGTCACGATCTACTGGTTTAGATATTTCGGATGAACATGATGATCTTCCGGTGATATTCGCGTGTCGCTTTTCGTTGTGTGGAACGTTCAGAGCCCAAGGATTGGGGTTTCCTGATGTCAACAACTTCAAGCCCTTTGTTGTAGCCTGCTTGGTTAAGGTGAGCTGAGGATGATGATCTGTCCCTCATTGTCTTGATAGAGGACCGATGGCGACTTGTTCTGTTGGTTAGAGTCAATACTCGCAGTAGTTAGATGTACATTGTTTGTACTTGTATTGAATTGTTTCTGCCTGTTCATTCTAGTTTGGTTTGGTTTTATTTAGGTTTTAGATCTCCTTTAGTGACTGATAGTCACTATTCTTCCTGGAGTCCGGGTGAATGGTACTTATTTTCACTTGACTGAAGTGGGAAAGTCGTGTAAAATGCCTTTCCCAAGGGCACAAGATCGGTGACATGGTCGGGTTTGAGCTCAGGACATTTTGGGCATGGGCCTAACGCGCTGCCGCTGCGCCACGCGGTCCCATCTAGTGACGAAAAAGAGTGATGGATGCCACTCGAAACACCTTGTAGTAATTCTCTGTATTGTATCCAGTTATACAATAGGGACTGAATTGTATATGAATATTGTCTTCCTGTTTGTCTAGCCTTTATGATAGTATGAGGTACCTTAATTTGACACGGAAATTGATATTTGGTATGTAGGTAAGTTACGTAACTGCCAAAATGCCTATCTAAAATTCTTTTGCACACCAAGAAGCACAGACAATGCATGGATCACACTGCACCCTTTTTACCCTCTCTAATATGTACGTGTGATATCCAACTGGCCATTCTATTCCTTCTTGTAACCCGGACAGTGACGACAACGAGTTCGCCCTCAACGACAATGGCCAGCACAGGTGGGCTTTACAAGATTCGTCTTTATCTAGTTTGTGATTCAAATCTTTTTATTAATCATATTACATAGCATTGCAGTGCTGCATAGCAGCCTGATACTTAATGCATTATCCATTGTTGGAATTACATGCTAATAAGCTCAAATCAACGGTGTGGATTTCAAATATTATCAAGCGCTAAAAGAATGTCCCTAACATCCAAACAGTTGGTGCAGTGATAAGTTATCATTTACTGCCTGTCTACAACATTGGAACAGAGCCAAACCAGACATCCAATTCCCCAAGTATCCTATTACACCATTTCCGCCTTACATTTAGCTGGCAGTTCCGGCTGTGCAAGTTGGGAAACACACCAGCACAAACAAACAAACAAACACACCCAACGATTACAATACTAGTACTAGTATCTCCATTCTCACGGAGGTAATATAAATAGTTGATTTAGAAATGCTATGGTCTTGATTTCTTTGATGGTAGATACTGTAGCTTGTGATATAAGGAAGAAGTGGTGTATGTTTGGGCCTCCTAGCAGCTTTCTCTGGAACTGCAGAGACATTTGTGTCAAAATCTTCGAAAGAGAATAACGGAACAAATAACGACAGATTTCCTTTATAGATGTTATGATTCATCAACACACCTTTCTGCCTCAGAATGCCCCGCGGAATGGTCGGTGTTCAATGGAAAGTGCTACAAGGTTTTCACCGAAACACTGACATACAGCCAAGCGAAGCAAAACTGCAACGACCACGGCGGACGTCTGGCAATGATCAAGGACTCGGCGATCAATAATTTCCTCAAAACTCTGCCATCGGACCACAAATGGTTTGGTTTAAGTGACCAGGTTACTGAGGGTCAGTTTTTGTGGGAGGATGGGACGAGTTTGGCTTCCACAGGGTTCACCGACTGGTATCCAGGGGAGCCAAATGGTGGAGCTGGCGAAAATTGTGTCCAGTATTGGAGGCACAGTTGGAATGATCGTGGTTGTACCGACCTGCTGGGGTTTACTTGTGAAGTGCAGGGTAAGTCTCTAATACTCTCTCCCACTCAGTCCCTTAGGGGCAGTCTGTCTGTCTGTCCACAAAGGTTCTCAACTTCTGACGGTCATCTGACGACCTGCTTTGCTGGACTACTGTCTTTTCTGACAACTTCTTGATACCATAGATGTATGTTCTGGGATGATGCACACCTTTCCGTTCCTTTGCATGTGCCTTGTAAAGTTTCATGTGCCCTAACCATCATGGCTTCTTCTTTTTGAATAAGTTAAAGAGTGAAGAAGTTAAGTTAAAGTGAAGAAGTTAGACTGTTCACTATTCTGTTCATCTTCCTATTAACAGAACAACGAGTGGTTGTTTATCAATCACATGATACCAAATTAAAACGTATTTTTTTCGTTTATAGCAACACGGCCAACTCCAACGCCTACCCACGGCACAGGTTAGTTTTAGTAAAATTAATTCACAACATAATTATGATATTTACAACATAAGTACGAGACAGTCTCCGTTATAACAACCTAAAAATTGGTGCTCTATTATAAGGCCTGCTCACATTGTCTAGAACTGCAGTGTCTGTAAATGTTCATAAGCACAACAACCTAACGAAACCAGCGGGACAGATGGCAATTGTGATTGCAAAGCTAATATTCAAGCAGATCCTACAGTGCCATAAGCTATTATAAAAGATGGCCAATGAGTATAGCCGGCCAAAGGGAGTCAGACAGGCACCGAAGCATACACACTCCTAGGCCGGCTTCACTCCTCTGCCAGCTTTTGATGATATGCTCCCCGTAGGACCTTCTTGGAGATTATGAAAAGCGGCGTGGATATCAATGGTTTTGGTGGCATCTGCATGTGTCTGTGTCTATAGCAGGTATAACCACCCTTTGGCGTAACGTACCAGCTTATAGAAACTACTGAACACTTAGGAGGCAAATACACTCTCCGCGGAGACACCCAACAGAATGATATCGGATGCTTCAACCTCGTGCACTTGCACCCAGGGCACATCTAACTTCCGGATCACAAGTCATGATGTTTGGCTAACAGATCGAGAATCTTTTTGCATCTTAGATTTCAATTTTTGGTAACATATTCAAAAACCGATCACAATTGATCATTAAGATGTTGCTTTATTCCTTCATCAAAGCTTGCCCGGCTGGATATATCCAGTATAGCGCGTTCTGCTTCAAAGCCTTTGAAGAGCTAAAGACATTCGAGGAATCGCGCCAACTATGCGCAACGGACAACGCCCGTCTTGCCATGCCCAAGGACAGTGGTACAAACGTCTTCTTAGAAAGCCTGACTACAGCTGGCTCCTACTGGATCGGCCTGAATGACCAAGATGTCGAGGGACAGTGGCGTTGGGAAGATGGCACGACTCTTGATATGACCAAAGACTTCAGCAGTTGGGCCGTTGGTGAGCCGAACAACAGAAACGGGCAACATTGTGTCAGGCACTATGGTGAACTTCTGTGGGATGACGACCATTGTCAGATAACATTAAAGGTTCTTTGCCAGATAAATCTTGGTAAGTCCTTATTGATGACGATGATTTAATTAGACATTTTGTGTTCTTTCAAGCCTCATAGTATGAGGTACCTCATAGTATGAGGTACCTTAATTTGACACGGAAATTGATATTTGGTATGTAGGTAAGGTACGTAACTGCCAAAAGGCCTCTCTTAAATTCTTTTGCACACACCTTCACCAAGAAGCACAGGCAATGCACGTATCGCAGTGGTTCGTTTGCACCCTATCTAACATGTACGTATTTTTTTCCTACGTGATATCCAACTGGCCATTCTATTTCTTCTTACAACCTGAACAGCGGCAACAACGACTTCGACCTCAACGACTGTGGTCGGCACAGGTGGGTATTAGAAATTAGTCGTTATCTAGGTTGATTCAAGCTTTTTTTAGACATAATTTCATAATGTTACATAACATTGTAGTACTTCACAGCAATCTGATAATGAATGCTGTATCCATTGTTGTAATTATTTGTTGAAAAGCTCAAATCGACGGTGTGTATTTCAAATATCAACAAGGCTTAGCGCTAGAAGGATAGCCCTAACACCCACAGACGGTGGGTGTAGTCATGACTCCCTGGCTTCCTGCAACATTGCAACAGATGCAAACCATACATCCAATTCTCCAAGTATCCTATTACACCATTTCTGCCTTACATTCAGCTGACAGTTCCGGCTGTGCAACTGGAGAAAACACACCAGCACAAACAAATAAACAAACAAACACACCCACCGATTACAATATCTCCATTCTCACGGAGTTAATATAAATAGTTGACTTGGAAATGCTATGGTCTTGATTTCTTTTGTGGTAGATACTGTAGCTTGTGATATAAGGAAGAAGTGGTGTATGTTTGGGCCTCCTAGTAGCTTGCTCTGAAACTGCAGAGACATTTGTGTCAAAATCTTCCAAAGAGAATAACGGAAAAAATAACGACAGATTTCCTTTATAGACGTTGTGATTCATCAACCCATCTTTCTGCCTCAGTATGTCCCGTGGAATGGTCGGTGTTCAATGGAAAGTGTTACACGGTTTTCAACGAAAAACGGACGTACAGCCAAGCGACGGAAGTCTGCAGCGACCACGGCGGACGTCTGGCAATGGTCAAGGACTCGGCAACGAACACTTTCCTCAAGACGCTGTCCTCGGACCACAGATGGTTTGGCTTAAGTGACCAGGACACTGAAGGCCAGTTCCTGTGGGAGGATGGGACGAGTTTGGCGTCCACAGGGTTCACCGACTGGGGTAGAAGAGAGCCAAACGGTGGGACTGGCGAAAATTGTGTCCAGTATTGGGGGCAGTATAGTTGGAATGATCGTGGTTGCAACGAACCTCTGGGGTTTACGTGTGAAGTGCAAGGTAAGTCGCGTACTCACTCACTCACTCTCACTCAGTCCGTTAGCTAGAAGCCGTAGGGGCAGTCTACCTGTCTACAAAGGTTCTCCACATCTGGCGGTCATCATCTAATTAGACCTTGTTCTTTCTCAAAAGCCTGCCCAGTCGGATACAGTCCGCATGGAGGATTCTGCTACAAAGTTTTTGAAGAACTACAGACTTACGATGGAGCACGTCAAGTGTGTGCGTCGGATTCCGGCACGCTTGCCATTATCAAGGACCTTGTCACCAACGACTTCTTAGTCGGCCTGACTACAGAGGGTGGTGCCTTTTACATAGGTCTGAACGATATGAACGCTGAGGGACAGTTCCGTTGGGAAGATGGCACCGTGTATGATAATGGCACAGACTTTAGTAACTGGGCTCAGGGAGAGCCGAACAACTCTGGCGAGCAAGATTGCATCAAGATCTCCCCTGGTGGCCGTTGGGGCGACGTTGAATGTGGGATCATTAGGAAATTCATCTGCCAGATAAACCGTGGTTAGTACTAGATGATCAGTAAAGTTACAAACAGCCTGATATCCTTGGTAGTGTAGAGCAAGAGAGTGTAAGATAATGAATATTGCTGTTGTCTAGTACTAGTACTTTTTGCTGCACATTGTACGTTGTAAGATTGTCAAGCAAATAAAGTTCATTCATTCATTCATTTCTTCATTTCTTCAATTATTTATTTATTTATTTATTCATTTATTTATTCATTCATTCATTCAATCATTCATTCATTCGTCCGTTCGTTCATTCATTCATTCATTCATTCATTCATTCATTCATTCATTCATTCATTCATTCATTCATTCATTCATTCATTCATTCATTCATTCATTCATTCATTCATGTTGTGTCCTCGTAAACCTTTACCCTTCAAACAGTCATGCTGCCGTACAAGCAAATCATTTGCCGTGAAACACGCGATGCATTTAAAGGAATTAAACTGAGAAGCAAGCAAAATCATAAAGAAGCTACTTACAAAGGATATTCAGTTGTGGGTAGCCCTTGAGTGCACGTATGACTAGCCTTCATGGGAAGACCGAAGCTTTTAACGACTTAGGGCTCGTTCAAGTCCGCATGAGTTTCTTATAACCCACCGTTGTGCAGTCTGGTTATCTAAAAATGACGTCTTCGGTCTCAAACTTTAGATAAATGAAAATAATGTCAAAACGCAAATAATGCAGACTTAGATATACGCCGAAGTATGAGCGGGGCCTAACGTAATTAATTTTTCACTGATTAAATTACCGCACCGAAAAAGACACACTGAATCTAGACAGCAATTTTTCCCAGCTG
>NC_049984.1:3593516-3611856 GCF_000003815.2 Branchiostoma floridae
CTGCACACAGAAAATAAATCAAACCCAATAACAAACTGCTTTAGATTATTAGTGCTAGTTGACGAGTTGAATTTGACTTTTTGTCTATTTCATTAACAATGTTAGGTATAGTATTCACAATCATCTTACTACAAACAGAGCAAAAAATTGTCTGTTGTTTGTTTGTTTGTTTGTCAGTCGCATGATGCCAGATTATAACGTATCTTTTTCCCTTTATTGCAACAACTCCGACTCCAGCGCCTACCCCCGTCACAGGTTAGTCTCCGAAGATTATTTGACAATATCATTCTGATATGTACAACATAGCTACGAGACAGTTGCCGTTAATAAGGCAAAAAAAGTGCTCTTTTATACGGCCTGCTAATAATAGTACTATTGCAGAGCTCTGGAAAGAAGGGACATCCAGATAGCAATTTTGATTACAAAGCAGGTATCAATGTTTTAGTGGCATCTGCGTCTGTACCTGCGACTGTGTCTATAGCCGGTATAACCGCCGTTCAGCGTAGCACACCAGCCTATAGAAATATCTTAACATTAAAGGCAAGTACACTATTCGTGGACGCACCCAAGAGAATGGTATTGGATGTTTCACCTTTACACTTACACTTACACCCAGGGCACATCTAACCTATGGATCACAATTCACCCATTGAGCAGCATGTAATGATCAGCTAACAGAGCGAAGATTAGTGCACCTCATGCATCTCTTTAGCATTTTTTTGTATCATATTTAATTACACCTACACATCATTAACCAGATAGTGTTCTATTCCCTCACGAAAGCCTGCCCGGATGGTTATATCCAGTACAGCGCGTTCTGCTTCAAGGCCATTGATGAGCTGAAGACATTCGAGGGGGCGCGCCAACTATGCGCCATGGACAGCGCTCGTCTTGCCATGCCCAAGAACAGCGGTACAAACGTCTTCTTGGAAAGCCTGACTACAGCTGACTCCTACTGGATCGGCTTGAACGACATGGATGTTGAGGGACAGTGGCGTTGGGAAGATGGGACGACTCTTGATATGACCAATGACTTCAGCAGTTGGGCTGCTGGTGAGCCGAACAGTAATGGCGAGCAGCATTGTGTGAGACATTACGATGAAGGTCTGTGGGATGACAACCAATGTCACGACACATTAAAGGTTCTTTGCCAGATAAATCTCGGTAAGTCCTTATTGATGGCGATGATTATACCGTTGTCAGTCTGGTTATTTTTTCGTGTTCTTTCAAGGATCACCTATAGCTATACGTACCAGCACCCGATTTTCTATGGGTAAAACACTGGAGGCGCAGACGCCCAATTGAGATCGGATGCTCTGTGTAGGTGGAAAGAGTAGCTGAAATCCCCAATAAGATGATAATTTAATATCTAGACTTGATTTGTATTACAGAATGAGCTTTGTCATGATATATCTTTCTTGGGAGGGGGATCTAAATGACCAAACAAAAAAAATATTGGTAGCTAGTAGCTATTCCTCTATCAGGTACTGCTGTAACGGGGATTGTGCAAACTGGATGCTAGTCACGTTTATTAGGAAAACGTGTCCCTTAATCAGACCTTGCTCCCTCTCAAAAGCCTGCCCCACCGGATACAGTCTGCATGGATCTTTCTGCTACAAGGCTTTTGACGAACTGAAGACTAACAACGGAGCACGTCAAGTGTGTTCGGAGGATTCCGGCAGGCTGGCCATCATCAAGGACAATATCACCAATACCTTCTTAGCCAGGCTGATTTCACAGGATAACTATTACATCGGTCTGAATGATCTGAACGTCGAGGGCCAGTTCCGTTGGGAAGATGGAACTGTATATAATAATGACACAGACTTCAGCAATTGGAGTCCGGGAGAGCCGGACAACTCTGGCAATCAAGACTGTGTCAAGCTATCTGGAGACGGTCTTTGGGGCGACAAGGATTGTACGATAAAAAGGAAATTCATCTGCCAGATAAATCTCGGTTAGTACTAGACGACCTGTTAAATTACAAATAGTCTCACGTGTATATATGGCAACGATACCTATAAACATACTGAACGCGACATTATCGTCATTGATCGTCATGATTAAGAGAGTGTGAGATATTGACTAGCACTGTTGGCAAGTACATTTATCTTAGTAGCTGTTGCCATACATTATATCTTGCATCGCAAGATTGTCGAAAAAAATTCCCTCCTTCCTTCCTTCCTTCCTTCCTTCCTTCCTTCCTTCCTTCCTTCCTTCCTTCCTTCCTTCCTTCCTTCCTTCCTTCCTTCCTTCCTTCCTTCCTTCCTTCCTTCCTTCCTTCCTTCCTTCCTTCCTTCCTTTCTACCTTCCTTCCCTTCCTTCATTCATCCTTCATCCCTTCCTTTTCTTCCTTCCTTCCTTCCTTCCTTCCTTCCTTCCTTCCTTCCTTCCTTCCTTCCTTCCTTCCTTCCTTCCTTCCTTCCTTCCTTCCTTTGACTTTATGTTTATTCAATTGATACCACGTACTATACATCACAATAAACATTTTTCTTTCCGTGTATACTTGCAGTTAGCCTTGCAGTAAAGTTATTATAATATTTCCTAATAGCTCCTAAGAAGTGGCGTGAAGACTCCCGGTGCGGTGAGGGCTACCCTGCCCCAAACGGTAACCCTGCAGAATGTAACCCTAGCGGTGTCCGCCCGTGCTGTTCCCCACATAACTGGTGCGGCTTAAACGCAGACCACTGCGACTGTGAGGGCTGTGTTGACTACAGGAGCCCAGGTATGTGCCGGACTCGAACTGTGTTCAAATAATTCTATAGAAGTCCGTGTGATGACAGTAGAATTCCGTGTGATAACACACTGCGATTGTCAGGGCTGTGTCGACTACAGGAGCCCAGGTATGTGCCGGACTCGAAGTGTGTTCAAATAATTCTATAGAAGTCCGCGTGATAACAGTAGAAGTCCGTGTGATAACACACTGCGATTGTCAGGGCTGTGTCGACTAGGTATATGCAAGATGGGTGAGGGGTGTGAAATGCCACACTCGAAGTGCATTCGAATGATCAGTCTATGGAAGTTTGTGTGATAACAGTAAAAGCCCGTGTGATAATAGTAGAAACCCGGGTGATAACCCAAGTAATGACCCATATCGAATGTCATCACCTATATCGAATGTTATCACGAACTTTCAACTTAATTGTAAAATATTAGTACGTGTTTCGATTGCTCCCGTGTTCCTATATAGCCAAGCTTTAGCGCGATACGATAAAAAAACAAATATCGAAAACCTGCCAAAAAGCCAGTGCCTGTGTTTCATATTTTGAGTTTACAATGTGCGTTTTTCTTCTATGTACATACAGGCCACTTGTCAGACTGGGTAAAACACGGATCTCGCTACTACAAGTTCCTGCAGTCTACATTCGTGCCCTACACCGAAGCTAGAGCCCTATGCGAAGCCGAAGATGCAAAGATAGCAATGCCAAAGGACCAGGCAGCTCACGACTTCATAGTGCAGTACAGAAACCAGTTTTACAACAACATCAACCTGTGGATCGGACTGAACGACATAAACGTTGAAGGCGACTTTGTGTGGGAGGACGGCACCCCACTGGGCAGCTTGAGCCGTTGGTTTCCAAGACAACCAAATAACGGTAACGGCTTGCAGCACTGCGCAGTCCTCACCCCGGAAACCAACCCGTACCCCAACCAGTGGCGGGATGACGACTGCAGTTATACAAGGGCAGCTATCTGTGAAAGGGGTAAGCTTTACCAGAACCTAGGATATTGGAGTTTTCTTTTATGTCATACATGTGACGCGAAAACGTTCGATACGGGTGTTCCGGACCGGGTGATAACTTCCGTATCACACAGGATCGAAAGTTGTATCACACAGGCTTCCTTCGAGTAAATCGAACTATTTCGAGCGGGCCAAGTGTGGCACGGTTGGCAATTCGAATACCTGATTCGGACGTTGGAACATTGCTGTTGTAACACTAAATTTGTTCAACTTCTGGTGCATTTCGCATCAAAACATGGGTTTTCTCAGGTGGGTATGACATAAATAAGATACAACACGGTGTATTCCGCATCACCCTCGGTCCCAGCCCTCCCGCGGGTCGGATCACCCTCCGGTTTTCGGCCGTCGTGCGATCCGACCCGCGGTCGGGCTTGTACCTCGGGTGATATGGAATACGCCGTGTTGTATTCTATATTTACACCACCAGGTAAGATCAGATAAGCCTTGACTGTGTACTTTTTGATGTCTATCAGACACCTTCCTCAAAGCTAATCTAACTGGAGTACTGCTTCTGGTCACTATATGTAGCCGATGTAGGTGGCGCTGCTGCGTCTAGAACACAACCCCAGACGTGGCTAAGTTTGTATCCCCCCTCATCCCGGTTCATCACATTCACTGGTGTTGTCTTTGATATACAGACCACCTTCTTGATCCCTGTATAAGTAGGTCACCCTGGGTCTTCCCCCACCTCTTTTTCCTTTAGTAGTAGACTCCCGGAGTACAAGATGGTGTGCAGGGATTTCAGGGTGTCTAACACAATGACCAGCCAGTTTCAATCTGCGCTGTTGTATTTTCTTGGTGACAGATTACGTTTAGGCTCATGCGGGTGTAGCAGCCATTTAGCCTTTCCTCGAATGACTTGGTTTAGGTCCATGTTTCCGAGGCGTATAACAGTACAGACTCCACGGTGTCAATGAATAACCTCACCTTAATCCTGCGTGGGAGCTTGGATTTCCATATCTTGTTTAGTTTGTGATAACTATTCCACGCAAGAGGTTTTCTGACTTTAAAGTCTGTTTCAGAACTTTCTATCAGTGAGCCAAGATTTTTGAAATTTTTGGAAGTTAACCATCGGAAGTAAACCATGACAATATTGTGAACAATGGCAATAAAATAAGAAGGCACCGATTATTGAAATGAGCTAGTGTGGGCTTATCGTGCATTACATCTAAGAATCTTCTGCTAACATCCAAAATTTATATTCTGTTGACGAATACAAAGGCTGCCCGACGAACTACACTCAGCTCAACGATTCGTGTTTCAAAGCGTTTGAAGACCCCAAGACCTTCTCCGAATCACGCGAAGCATGCGCGGCACTAGGCGGGGTCTTAGCCATGCCCAAAGACAGGGTGACAAACAATTTACTCACGAATCTGATGCAGCCCGGTATAAACTACTGGTTCGGTCTGACGTATCATGACACTGAAGGGCAATGGCGATGGGAGGACGGCAGTGTGTATGACATAGACACAGACTTTGGTAACTGGAGTCTGAATGAACCAAATAACATGGGTGGACAAGAACACTGTGCTCATTTTACAAAGCGGCACTCATGGAATGACAGAAGATGCCATAGAGCTCACAGCTACATTTGCCAAATACAGCCAGGTAAGATATGAGTAATTTATGTCATAACTGTGACGCGAAAACGCTTGATACGGGTGTTGCGGACCGGGCCATAACTTCCGTACAGGTTCGAAAGGCGTATCACACAGGCTTCCTTCGAGTAAATCGAACCATTTCGAGCGGGCCGAGTGTGGCACGGTTGGCAATTCGAATACCTGATTCGGACGTTGGAACATTGCTATTGCAACACTTTTTTGTTCGAGGGCACCGAATTTGTTCAACTTCTGTCGCATTTCGCATCAAAACAAGGGTTTTCTCTGGTGGGTATGACATATTTAAATAACAGGAGAGCGGTGACTGTGTCCCGCTTCCTAATACCCCCTTCACATTAGGCGCGATTCGATCGGACGACGAGTCTGCGAGCTCTAATTTACGAGGAGGCATGACCCTGGAGCCCACGTCGAAATGGCCGAGTTCCCCCTTCCCGTCAGGGTCATGCCTCCTCGTAATTTAGAGCTCGCAGACTCATCGTCCGATCGAATCGCGCCTAATGTGAAGGGGGTATTAGAACATCAGGAATAGAAAACAGGATGGAACTCCATTGCACATGTTCCGTTATATTCCTGACCCTTTGTCTATTGCTCAGCAAAGTCGAACCAGGATCACAGCCAAACGCTAAACATGAGATAAATGAAGGAAATGTCTCATTTACTTTCAGATCTGACTGTACCTCTGACTGGGCCACGTTTGCCTGCCCTGTATGGGATGCCAGTACAACAGACAACGCACAGAACCATACAGGGCAGGCACAGAAACTACTACACTTAGTTGATAACCACGGGCTATTCCAAACAGGAGCCAACTAGAAATGGTAATCTTTTGGACCTGGTCTTAGTTAATAACCCAAACATAATTGAAAAAAAAAGTAGTTCCGGGATTAAGTGACCATGACATGGTTGTAGTGGACGTCAACTTGGCACCCAAACAGAACAAAAAAACAAAAAAAGGAAAGTGTACATTCGCACGAAATCTGACGAGCCTTTAATCAACCATTACCTGGGTGTTACATTAACAATAGGGCTGAAGTGGGGTGTCCATGTTAACAAAATAACAACCAAGTCTATACAGACATTTGGAGTAATCAAACGCAGCTTGTGGGCATACCCAGCCAGGGTGAAATCACTTGCATACACATCACTGGTAAGACCTAACCTTGAATATGCCGCCACAGTATGGAATCCTTATACAAAGAAAGACAAATGTAAACTTGAAAGGGTACAGAACCAAGCTGCCCGATTCTGTACAAACAACTACAACAGGGAAGCTGGTGTCACAAAAATGAAACAGATCTGCAGTGGGTGTCACTGGAAGACAGAAGGAAAATGTCCAGACTTTGCATGATGTACCAAATGACCAATAGACTGGTGGACGTACCGACTGATAAGTATCTAATACCAGCTCAAAAAAGGACAAGAAACAGTCATGCCTTCAAATACCAGAGTTACTAACCCAGGATTGATATGTGTTCAAAAATTCGTACTTTCCCAAAACTATCGTAGAGTGGAATTTGTTATCATATAACCAGCTGCTGTCGCGCCGCGTGCCTGTGTTACGCCGAAGGGCGGTTATACCAGCTATATAGATACAGATACAGACTATATTTACTCACCGAGTACAGCGGTTTTGGGAAGGAGAGACGCTGTACAACAGGATAGTCTCACCTGCTGACGTTTAGATGTCTATCATGACACCTTCCTCAGAGCTAATCTAACTGGAGTGCTGCTTGTGGCCACTGTATGTAGCCGATGTAGGTGGCGCTGCTGCGTCGGGAACACAATCCCATACGTGCCTAAGTTTTATGCCCCCCTTCGCCTCGGTTCACCACTGGAGTTGACTTTCTTATCCACCTCCTTGATCTACCGGATACGCCTGCAGCACATATCGGCGAGACGCAGCACTCCATATACATGTAGAAAGGAAGAAAGAAAGTGATCTCGAACCAGTTTTAGCTCACTGAAGAGCTAGTCTTCCACTGGTCGTGACAGAGAGGACAGACGCTATGTACAGTATTTACAGGTTCATTGTACCGGGGAAATTCCCCTAGCTCTTTACGACAAGCACAAGCACAAGCACCACGGCTTAAGGTCCTGTCCTAAGGACCGCAACCCTTTCCAGTAGCGTGCATGTCGGGTGTGCGACACAGCCGGAACCGAACTCATGGCTTCTAGTTCCAAAGGCAGGGCCGCTGACCACTGGACTACGCGCGCTACCTTCTCTAGAAGGTCTGGTAGAAGCTCTGAGGAGGAATCTGATAGGCATCGAAACGTCAGCAGATGAAACTTTCCTGGTTTCGTAAAAGAAAACTACAATATCCTATGTTTCACCAACCTGATTGAGTTATTTTCGAAAGTTTGCCAGAAAATAACAAGTAGCTTTATGTTCTGATAATGAATACGTTCTAATCTCTTCTGATAAGTTCTGCCGCCTGAGAGTTCCTCTCTATCATTTATTACTTTCTAAGACACAGGGAAAGGTATACAAATTTTGTAAGGCTGTTTGTATATTAATTTAAAGAAGAAGACACTGATACGTGTATATTGAAATGAGCTAGATGTGGTATGTCATGTATTACACCATCTTCCACTAACAACCACAATCTGTTTTGTTCACGAAAAAAAAAGGCTGCCCGACGGACTACACTCAGCTCAACGATTCGTGTTTCAAAGCGTTTGAAGATCTCAAGACGTTCTCCAATTCACGCGAAGCATGCGCGGCACTAGGCGGGGTCTTAGCCATGTCCAAGGACAGGGTGACGAACGATTTCCTGGCGAGTCTGATGCAGCCCGGTTTAGACTACTGGTTGGGCCTGATGTATCATGACGCCGAAGGGCAATGGCGATGGGAGGACGGCAGTGTCTATGACTTAGACACAGACTTTCGCAACTGGAATCCGGGGGAACCTAACAACATGGGCGGACTAGAACACTGTGCTTATTTGACAACGAAGTACACATGGAATGACTATAGATGCCATAACAACTTCAACTATATTTGCCAAATACAGACAGGTAAGATATAAGCATTCTAACTTGTAATGTATTACATATTGGACAGTTCCCGTCATACGCCATAACGAACAAATCGAAACCCCTGCTATATTACACTTATTTTTCGAATACCTCTGTCAAAATACAACCTTTAGGGACACAAAGGTTCTCAGCTTCTGATGGTCATCTGACGGCCTGGTCAGTCGGGCCAGCGTCTTTCCAGATCACTCCTTGATGCCACTGATGTATGTTCGATCAGGACTAGGGGTGGGTACCGGTACAGGAAATTCAGGTCCAGGTCCGGTTCAGGTCCAGAGGATTAAGTTCTGGTCTGGACCTGAACCTGGACCTGATTCAGTATGTGAAAACTTGTGAATGGGCGACACTCAAAACTATGATCCATTTCGCTACAAATAGTATGTTTTGTGGAGTATTTGACTCCCACTGGCGTTCTAAAACCCTGCAAGACTAACTGCCTCTGTACGATTGAATGAAAAGCTTTGTAGAGATGACTTTAAACTCTACCTGCTTCGCTCTCGTTATTTCCTCGACCGGTAAGCCCCAAAAAGTTTGAATGCCTGATGATATAATCTGTTCATTTTTCAGTAGGTCCAACATCCGGTTCACTGATTTTTTTCAGGTCCGATTTTTCTGGACCGGTCCAATAAG
The DNA here is from genome assembly GCF_000003815.2 of Branchiostoma floridae. NCBI lineage: Eukaryota > Metazoa > Chordata > Leptocardii > Amphioxiformes > Branchiostomatidae > Branchiostoma > Branchiostoma floridae. The sequence goes on from NC_049984.1 coordinate 3,602,541, forward strand.
AAAAAACGGTTTTGTACCGGCACACCGTACCGATGCCCAAACCTAGTCAGGACCGCCCATGCCTATCTTCTACCTTTCCTTGTATGTGTCAGAGTTCATTTCCTTCTGGATACGTGCCCGAACCGTCGCAGCTTCATCTTTTTAAAGAAGTAAAGAAGAAAATGTGAAGAAATTAACTTAAAGTGAACGATTATCTGAGCAACGAGTTGTTGTTTCTCTGTCACATGATACCAAATTATAACTGTATCTTTTTACTTTATAGCAACAAGGCCAACTCCAACGCCTACCTCCGTCACAGGTTAGTTTCATTTGACAACATCATATTCTGATATCTAAAACATAAATACGAGACAGCCTCCGTTAAGGCAAAAGGTGCTCTATTATAAGGCCTGCTAATATTACCGAGCAATTGACTGGATGATAAATGCCATCAGTTCAAAAACCTAACGAAACCAGGGAAGGAACCGGATAGCACCTGGGATTGCGAAAAATGGCCAAAAAAAGCTATGTGTTATTTGTTGAAGACTTTACTCACAAGTACACTTGTTTGAGGAGGGAGTGCCACTGCATAGTATTACTAGTACTTCGTTTGTGGGCTTTATGTTGGTGTAAAGCAGGGTATTTATAAGAGACGGGCCTCTGCCTAACGGACTTTGTTGCACGGTCCTACAGGCTGCTATGTTTAATACAAATATATCACTCATTGATTCATGCAAGGTAAGCTCACCTGCGTATATATCTAAGTCCGTATGAGGTGCGCATGGGAGTATTTGCCTCCACCAGGCTCCACAGGTCGTTGCAAAAATAATAGAAATTGGACAAATGTAAACAGGTAACAATGTCAGACGAGTTAGCTGGGTCACTAACCATACTTCTCAATCAGCTAACTCATCTGGCATGTTATGTATCTATATTTGTCCAATTTGTACTATTTTTCCCGTGACATGTGGAGCCTGGTAGACACTAAGAGCTTCATACGCACCTCAAACGGACTTGAATATATACGCATGTGTGACCCCACCTAAAAGCAGAGCTACCGGAGGATAGGGTGTACAACGTGACAACTAGCTCGTCGACATTCCGATGGGAGCTGGAGGCGATTCCAGTCATCTCCTTTGCTGTCGAAGCTAAAGCTAGTTCAGACGTGCGCCTCGCCCTGTCTCCAGTCAACAACTTCACAAGCGTCATGTACGAAATAATCATCGGCGGATGGAGCAACCTGCTCACCACCCTTCGGCGGACTGATTCTGAAGACCATCTCGCGGTGAAGCTCACCCCTGGTATACTGCCTGCGGGGCGGTTCAGGAGGTTTTGGGTGCAAATCATCAAGGGGACGGTTAGAGTCGGTATGGACAACCAGACCTCCCCATTGATAGAATGGACGGACCCGTCCCCTATTGACGTGCGGTTCGTAGGATTTGCCACATCGGAAGGAAACCTCGGGCAGTTCCGCTTCTACTCGACTCTATCAGGCAAGCAAGACACACACTGTTTGGCGATCCGCATGGCTTGTTTCCTTTCAAATCATTAATGCTTTTATTGCTCACTGCTCTTCAACAACTGCAAGGGTGGATTCCTTTGTGTGAACTTGGCTATCTTTTCCTGGTACTTCATCACGTTATAAGTTTTCCTGGGGTCCTTTGGCATTCTGGTGATGAGCTGGTGGTGTCTTTATATCACGTATTTGGTTGAGCTAATGGCGTGTCGTCTCTGATGCTTTTGTAACATCTTTATATTTTATCTTTGTATTGATTAGACAATATCAATGATATGATGTATTCATGTATCGTCCATGTACTATCTCTTTGTTGATGGCATTTATTGACATATCGGTATAGCCAAAGGTGTGTGGATCCTCAGGTGGATGAGGGGCAAGGATCTGTCGTGGCGATGACATAACCCTGAAACTTCTCTTTTGAGTTTTTGCTCAAGGTTTTGCGTCTTACTGCTTGCAAGTTCACGGTGAGAGTCATGTTGTTAGTACGTTGTTATCTTTTTATGTGGAGCATTCCGCTTCAACATTCTGACACCTAATGTTGGTATTCCCATGGCTATGCTTATTTACCGTTTCAACCATCGTTGTATCACCCAGACACAATCTTCTCCGTTCGCTTTACCACCGTTGTTGGCATCCCATGGAACGACGATTATAGAAACCCTGCTTCAGTGGCCTATCAAGAAGTAGTGAACGATACCGTCCAATCTGTAAGTTCCTAGGAAGTTTCACTGGTATAGGAGGAAGGTTACGAATAGATTACTTGTGGTTTTAAGGCTCGTCATTATTTCACTAACTGCCTTTTTTCAGATGTACCACTTTTGCAAACGCCTGGCGAGTACTGTGCTACTAAGTTTGCCTTAATGAATAATACATCTTATTCATTTTCTGTTGAAATTGTTTAAGGAAGAAAAGAAATCATGCTTCTTTTCTTTGTATTTCTGCGCTATTTCAGGTATCCAAAACATTTGCGGTTGAAGCAGCATTCCACGGCGTAATAGTACATGACATCAGGTGTGTGAGCGATTTGGATGCATAATAGCTAGAAAGATACATGTACTATATTTTTCTTAAACATCGCTAACAGAAAACGTTTCCAAGTGTGCTATGTTGAGTGACCATTGTACTCCCTTCATCACGGAAAGTTTGATGCCAAAATCCTTATCATATTGTATTCACAATGCCGGAATTCTAGTCCTGACGCTGATGTGCGCGTTTTGAAGCTTTCGACATCACACGAAAATGGCACTATTGCAGTTCACGAAGAAAAGTTAGATATATGTATATAGAAAAGAAAGACAATGCGATGGTGATAAGTTGTCAATTCATAGTACTTTTAGCAACTTTCCAACATATCTTGTGCTAATACATCACGATAGGATGCGCGATCAGTACGTATCAATAGACCTGAAATGCTTTGCTTACGCCCTCCACAGTCCAGGGAGCGTTGTGGTGATTTTCAGTGTTCAGTTCATCGGGGCCCGTCCTAACGACACTGCTGTGCACGCAAACATGGCATCGGCAGTTGCGGAGTCACTTGTAGTCATTGCAGGTCTTACCGTGAGCGAACTGTGGCCGGGAGGCGGTAAGATTATCGTTTGAGTGACAGCAAAGGTGTTGAGGTCCTCCAAAGTAATATGGCAGCAACGACATTAACACTTGATGAGTGCTGGCAACGATATGGCGAAGTGTTTTATTACTGACACAGGTGGTGATGCAGTCTTTTGCTCACAGACTGCTGTTTAAAAGTCATGAACTCACCTTACAGCGCTGATACAACCTTCCGTTTTCTTACAACTTCTTCAGACGTGTGTTTAACTACATTGTTCCAGCTTCTTGGGATATTCTATTGTGTTATGCATTGAAACGTTCGTGGTTTGCTGGGTTGGCATGGGCTTTTTTTAACTATTGATTAAATGTATAAACAACTTTTATGCTGTGATTATTGCCTGCACGCGTTTGGGTCGTCTTGACCATGGTGCGCGTGTGTGTGCTTTGGGTATTCATCAGTATAACGTCAGAGCTTTCATCTTAACCCACGTTCATACGTCATATACTTTTGCGTGGTATGACTTGGTGGCCTTGCTTCTATACTTTACATTCCAACCATACATTATAAACCGAGCATTCCATGATAACAATAATAGGTACATGGTGTTTTGGGTGGATTCTAACCGGCCTCTGGCCTTTTGATTTAACAAAGGCGCCCATGCAGAAACGGTAAGTACACGGAACATACACAGGTATCATCATTGGAGATGCCGAAGTTTGTCAAAGATGCTTAGCAATATTTGAACATGATACCATCAATACCCTGTTATCATTGCCTGTTTGCCTCGGGTACACATCATACACATATTCCACATGCAATCTGAACCACTCCACTTGGGAAATACAATGCATGCTACCGTTTTTTGACTCAGTTAAGGGGGCATTCCACTCCAGAAGCGGAAGACAAATGAAGATAAGACAAATAAGATAATTTTGCAAAAAATTGGGTGCATTTGTATCTATCAGAAAATAATATTTGCCCCTTTAATGCTGATAGAGGAAATACATATGTTAATGATATGACTGGTATGAACGGCTGCATGTATTTCCCCAGCGGAAGGAGGTCTGTGTTCTGGAGCTACATGTGCAGAACACGCAGTCTGTGTGCAGAGTTCAGGAGGAGAGCTGCAATGTACATGCCGCAATGGATACAGTGGCGACGGTACCGTTGAGTGTAAAGGTAGGCTTCTGTTAATCGGCAAGCAGACCCTACGATGGCATAAGATAGTACCAAACTTGCCACGGAGTGTAGTCAGCCAAGAGGTGTCTTGTAGCAAAACACACTCCCAAGCCGGCTTCACTCCTCAGCCAGCTTTTGATACTATCTTATGCTACCGTAGGATCTGCTTGGAGATTAGGCTTCTGTATCATGTTTGATGTCTAAACTATATTCCATTACATTATCTTAAAGCATTATGTTAGGGACTGTCATGTTTTGATTTTTTGTTCAAACAACGCAGATCTGAAGTATGGCATATGGCAAGTTTTGAATTAACGCTCCAAGTAGATTCCCAGGGAGGCGATTAGGCCAGCTTTTACTCACAGTCAGTCAATTCAGTCATCCATCTGGTGACACTATGAAGTCCCTTCAGATGACTCTGTTGCGCATGACAGACATTTGGTCCCTGTCTTGGAGACCAACATCCTTCTCGATCAACCTCCTCACAATAACGATGTGAATCCTGTTGCCTGGTTTAGTTGTAAAGGTGTCAGCAGACCCTAAAAAGAGAGGCTATATATATATATAGATATGCAATTTAGTTGATTTTCCATCAGTAACAATGTATGCAATACGCATTCACAATTGATGTGGTGAAGTGTTTTCTATGCAGACATAGACGAGTGTTCAGACGGCACGCACAAGTGTTCTCGGGTCGAACTGTGCTTCAACACCGAAGGTTCACACAGATGCGCCCAGTGCTACCCGGACTTTACGGTGCAAGGTGGAGCCGAAACAATGGCCTCAGCTGTAACCATCTTACGGAGGGTACGATTTTTCCTCCGGGCCGAGACAGACATCGACTGCAACGTGGAATATGCTGTCTCCTTTGCATGGACAATCTGGAGCGGTGATGGAAGCGATATCAAACAACTCAACACTACAGGGAAGCTGAAGACTTCCGCACACGAAATCGCAGTCCCGAAGAACTTTCTTCCACTGGGGTTAAACATGCTGAGAGTTGTGATTACAGTGTTGGAGAAGGAGTCGGGACTGAGTCTCAACAGAAGTCTGGAGCGATGGGTGAGGATCATCTCCTCGCCGATAGAGGCAAGAATTGCAGGAGGATCCGCGAGAAGCGTCAGTTTTGGATCCAGTATCACGTTAAACGCTACTGTCTCGTACGATCCGGACAACATCATCAAGGACTCAGGGTTGTTTAACTACAGCTGGAGCTGCAGTATCGGAGAAGGTGTGTAAGCCGAGGTGCACGCATATATAACAATACGTCATTATTCAAAACTATGTATTCATTAAAGCAAACTGTTACCGCTATATATCCGTTATGTGCCCGATAAAACGAAAATCTCCAGCTCTTTTCGTAGATGTTATTCCACACTAGCTTGCCATTTGCTTACATCAAAGTGATTTGCAGCATGGCAAAACCCGATTGTTTTTATGTTCATTGCAAAAAATGCTGATATGATATAAGTATATTAGCACCATCATCATCATTAATAATAATTGGACAAATGTTGCACATTTCAACATGTAGAAAACAAACACTTACTTACTTAAATCTGTCTTACAGTCATGCCTTGCAACGACGTGTTTCGCAACGTCAGCACGAAGGCTGTCTACGTCATCCCATCCGGGACATTCGGACCAAACGACACCATCACCTTTACGGTAGATGTCAGCTTCGCCGGTCGCAGTCCTGGGGTGTATGCGCAAACCATTCATCTTTCAGTGGAGGACCCCACCATTTCTTTGAGGTAGGCCTGGATACGTGTTTAGAAACAACATGAAACTGATTCTTGCAATTCATTGTTATACATTGATTGCCATGTCAAATTCTTTTTCTATTATCTTTGTCTCTGTCAGAAGCAGCAGAACTAGCCCTTTGTAATAGCCACATGCTAGTTAGGAAGCCCTAACTGTGCGTTCTGACCAATAAACAAATAAAAATGAACTAATTCTTCAATTGTTACGAGGTATTCTTTACCATTTGTGGTAATTAAGATAAAGTGTTTGTTAGCTGTTTTTCGGAAATCACGGTACTTGTAATTGCATTAAGACTAGCCTGACATCAGCGTCTTGGGAAAAAAGTTACAGTAAGTTAAAGTAAGATCGTTATAACAGTAGGGTTGATGGAGGTTGTTGAAATCTTCGGAAGGCAAATCTCAATTTGACATTGCCATTCGACGTATTCTGAACGACACAAACAGTCGCATTCCAACCTTTATGCTTGCCACACGCTTATAACCGGCAAAGCTCCTGACAAACAAAAACGTTTTACATCCGTACCAGATGCAACAGCAACTGCAACAGCCGCATCAACCCATCGGAGCGGCTGGCCCTGCTGTCCGTGTGTGAGAACTGCCTCCAGGACGAGCAGCTCTTCTACAACTGGACCTTACAAAAAGCGCCCCCTGCCTTTGGACGGTCGGTCCTCAACTGGGATACAGACACGACTACTGGGAGAATTTTGCCAGATCTCGTTGTTCAAGCAGATGTCTTTCAGGTTAGCACCATTTCCAATAAATGATTATCAGGTAAATATTTGATATTTGTTTTTGTAAGTTATGATTCTCGTTACGTTAGAGAATTGTTACGTTAGAGATAAAACGAGAGAAAAATCGTGTACAAAGAAGAACATCCTTAACTATCGAAATTGACTAAAACTTGTGTCATCAATTCTGTCTTTTCTTCAGAAACCTGGACAGTATATCTTGAGGGTTGACGTCACCAGAGCAGAGGGTGTGTCGGGGTTTGCGGAGTACCTGTTTGAACCGAACACCCCTCCCACACCGGGAACCTGCTCAGTTAGTCCGGAGACTGGTGTTGCGATGGTGGATGAGTTTTCCGTACAATGTACAGGTATGACACAGCTTGTTGATTGGTTGATGCATGTATGGTTCATTTGTATGATCACATGTTGTTGAAAGCTTGGCTTTCTGCCACAGATTTCACTTCATTTGATTTATGTATTTAAACAGTGACATACACTCAGGTCACATTGACCTGTTTCTTTTCTATGCAAATCGACAATAATCTTCAGCCTTTTCAGCTGACGTTGGTCGCTGAAGTTGTTGAAGGTGCTGGTCTTAAATTTCTGCCTGTCCCTAATAGTCACAATGTGCTGTGTCAGTGAGTTTCAGAGTAACAGTGTCTCTTCATTTGTATGATCACAGTCGTAGTAATGTGATAGAAGTTATACGATGTGGACGATAATTGTTTATTTCTTACAACAGCAAATATAACTACTCACGACGTTCATATACTTTTTTTACTTACTTTATCTCAAGGGTCAATATGAGAACGCAAAATAGTCTTGTTTTGAACAACGATTTAGACTTTTGGATAACGCCTTTGAACTTGTTCCCTCCCCAGGATTTTCAGATAGTGACCTTCCCATGACGTACGCGTTCTACTACAACACGGGAGGGCAGCGGCTGGTCGCCATCAACTCTACAGCGGAGGATGACGAACTGTCCTTGTTCTACAGTGGACCGGTGTGTTCAAGGCCTTTAGACTTACTCTCTCTCTTTCTCTCTCTCTCTCTCTCCCACTCCCCCATCTCTCTGTTTGTCTCTCAATCTATGCGTTTATTATCAGCATAACTAAAGAAGCTGTGATAAAATCGATAATGCATCCCCTGGCAGCTTTCTTAAGCTAATTACAGCAGAACTTCCAGTTTGGGCATCTCGTGTTCTGGACATGCTATGTTCGTGATGTTCTAGTGGTAGATACTTTTTGTTACGTGCTGTGATTGTTTGACAAAATGCAGATGACTAGAATCTACCAGGTCAGTTTTAAAACATAAATGCATCATACGTAATACAGACAGCAACATGTCTATGATAACATTGTATGACGTCACCAGGTGCCGTCCACCCCGCCAAGATTTTTACCGGTTGGTCTTTCGTCACGTGACTACAACGTCACCATCTTGGTGAGGGCATCAGATGCCCTTGGAGCCCAGGCTGCTGTCAGCCTGTTGGTGAAGGTATGAGATGAGCAGCGATTATATTTCCGCTTTTTCAATGTTTTTGTCGTGTAATCATGAATAAAATTTGTGACATGTAATCGTATATGTGAAGCCTATTGCATTGTGTGGTGTGATTGGTGGGTGATAAAGCCCAGAGGTCCTGGGTTCGAAGCCCCTGATGTGCCCAGAGTTGTGCCCTTGGAAAATGCAGTTTACACGACTGTCCTCACATCACCCAGGTGTAAAAATAGGTATCTGACAGTGACTTTGGTGGAGGAGGTAAAGAGCGGTGGTAGGAGATGTATCGGCTCTGCCTTCCTCTGTCATGTCCTAGACAGTAGATTCGCTGTCCCTTTCGGATTTAAAACGGCTATAGGACTGCCTTTTACCTATATGTGAATATATGATTATCAAACTAGCAAGATTATCTTGCACATATTATAAGCTATGACTATATTTCAATTGATTTATTTCACTCCCATATTTCTCTTTCCAGGTATTTCCGCTCCCTACAGAAGAGACCACAAACATCGCCACTCAGCTCACGGTCGGCGCGAACAGCACGCTGGGTAGACTGGTGCAGGGCGGGAATTTCCAGGCGGCGGTGCAGGTTTCCAACAGTGTCAACTCAGTGCTGAATGCCGAGGCTGCGAATGCTACAGGCCAGGGGAAACAAAACGCGACACAGGTTTAGCTACTTTCTCATCTATCTATCCAATCCTATATCTTTAACACTTGAAATGAACGTTACATAGTGATACAATTTAACATTGCCTCTCATCTGCCCTAGTGCGTAAGTCTCCTGGTCAGGGGGTGGGGGTGGTTCAAGGTAACCATACAATGTAAAATTTAAAATGACATGATAGGTCTTATTCTCTACTTAGAAAGTAGATACAATATGTTCTTACTACCCCTACCAGTAGAACCCTGGTGCCTCTAGCGTTACAGGTACTTACTATTTACCTGGCGACCAACGTACAATCTCAACCCCAACAGGTCCGTTCTTCAATCATCTCGTCACTGTCAGAGTTCAAGGTGCAGAGTGTGTCCTCGGTGAATATCCTGGCCAATGCTCTCAGTCAAGCTACCGTAGTACAGGAGGAGGTGTCCGCTGAATCAC
>NC_049984.1:3611956-3625599 GCF_000003815.2 Branchiostoma floridae
CGGTACGGCTGCTGCAGCCTGGTGGACCTGGTAGACATCATGCAGAACCAACCCGAGGAGGAGCTGGGGATTGAAGAGGCAGAGGAGTCCTCCGTCTTTCTTACTTCAGGTCAGTATCAAGACATTGCCATGTCTTGAACAACTGCTTCAAAATCAAGATGGTGGAATATTACTTGGAAATCACCGAGTGGTAATGTTCCTACTACAGTACAAGTTTGAATTTTGTAGCTTGTTAAGGCATGATGGTGGTCATGGTCATGGTGGAATTCTACGATCATGGTACTTTTTTTGTATAACATGTTTGGAATGTTTTTTGTTTCTATCTTTCAGCCCTTGTGAATGTCATGAGAGCGTCATCATACTCGTCGGTGGAGGCGAAAACAAAGTTGACTGGCAGAACCAAGACGGACAAGCTTCAACAGGTTGGGGATACAATTTACCTTGTAGTGGACATGAGCTTGCTGAATGGAGGCTTCAAGTTCACGGCAAGCTGTACAGTGACTCATTGAATATTGAAAAATGCTCATCACGTTTGATGATAGCGGCGAACGTTGGCTCAAATGTATGTGACAAAGACGTCCTCGTCTGTAGAGTCATACGTATACGGATCAATGATAATCTACACAATGTATGTATGTATAATGAACGTTGTTAATGCACTCTGTTTGTTATTCTAGACCAAAACGGCCACAGGCAGGGTATTTGAAGCCCTGGACGCCATGAACGACGTGGTACTCAGGCGGAAGAGGCCGAACGAGAAGCCGACCCTCCTCCAACAGGACAACTTCGAGCTGTCCCTCCGGAAGCAGACGTGCGACCAGATGAGCCCGCAGATCGTCACCACGACTGAAGCAAACGGTGGCTGGTTTCGGACGCCAGATGCATCCGTCCTGTTCGGGGAGAACACATGTAAAGAGCCGATTGATTCTGAGGTATGGAGGGCTCATGCTTAGTATGATAACGTTACATGAACAAAGTTGAATCCACCCCTGGGACGCTGCCCCAAACCTCAGTAGTAGTAAGCTTATCTACTGATGCATGGAAATCTAACATGACTTGAAGTATGTCGTGTACAACTCTGCCTCTGCCACCCGAAGCAAATTGGCCGCCCAGAAGCTTCCATAGCGCACATCCAGGTAGGTAACAGTTGGTCTTCCCGGCCTCCTTCTTTTGTGTACTGGAGTCCATAGCACCAAGTTGGACACTGCTTCCCTGTTGTTTCTGCAGTTGTGTCCAGCAATACTCAGCCATGTAGCTCGTATTCCATCTGATGGTTTGGGGAATCATGCTCAATGTGTATTTCTAAATTGAGTTTCACGTCCTTTCGTTTGAATATGTACAATTTGTATTGCTAATTACATATTATAAACTTTGGTCTTTTCTACTACGTGTGGTCTTCTCAAACTTTACAGACTTACCAAACGTCATTGAACCCGTATGAGTACGCTGGTGACTCTGACAGGGTCCAGTCGTCAGTGGGCGCCCTCAAGTTCAAGAACGAAGCCGGCGTGCTGGCGGTATCCGACCTGGAAACGCCGGTGGAAGTGGTTGTGAAGAGAAAAGGCGCAGTACAAGTACAGACTGAACAGGGCAGGACAGGACGGACAGGGACTGGCTTTGTGTCTGTAAGTGTCAATTCGCCTTGTTCAATCGTTGCCAAATGATACATAGTTACCCCCAAAAATACATTACCATCTTTAGCAGTTTTATGACCAAACTGCTTAACTTTTTTCGATCACACTTAATATCATTTCCAGTCGCCTATCACACTACATCAATACCAGACCCACATAGGGTAAATAAAGTAATGTGAGCAACGTGAAAATCACGAAATGCTAAAAACATTATCAACTAAATGCGATCATAGAATAGCAATTTTTTTGTATTTTTGTAAATAACTAAATTTTAAATCCTCCAAACCTGGCCTTGAAAACCGGCTTAGTCCGAAGGGATACTTGTATGCAAATCAAGGCTAAATAAAGGTTAAATAAAAACACTTGAACTTTGTGCCCCAATAGATGCACAGCTTCAATGTAACTGAAGAGGAAAATTCCATCCACGTGATGGTCACACCTGACCTAAACTGGGTGCCTATACGCCTGTATCTTTGGCGCCAAGATCAGCCAATCAAAGGGCAGCACGGTTGGAACGTCACTCTGCCGCTGCCGCCTGACCAGCTGTACTCGGTCCGATGGTTGGACGGGGAGGACATCACTGTCGATCCTTACAGCTGGTACTGGACTCCGGAGGACCTGGCATCAGGAGATGGAGAGACACATTTCTTGGGTATTGAAAGTGCCCATGCTCATTTTAATGCCATGTTAATGCATTATGATATATCATTTTCCCAAAGAATACCTCTTTCTTAAATGTGACAATGTAGGCCTCCATGTCAAGAATTGATTCAAAATGTACCTATAGTAATTAACGAAGTTTGTGTCGTGCAAGGCCACATGGACCACTTCTTGGCACAAACCAACTCTCACCGTAGCAGCACCTCTTCTCCCAAAGTCAGAAACATCTATCTTAGTCAAAAGGCAAAGCAGGGGTCACGAAGGTTGTGCGCACATGTGTACACGTGATTCTGTCAAGGGTTGCTGCGTAACTGTACTGAAACGCTAAAGCTTGATCATAGCAGATCTCAATGCACAAACACAAAAGCATGGCTATAGCATATCTCTATAATTAATAGACGTTATGCTTTTCAGTACATTCCTTATTAACCTCTGCACTTTCCAGGGGTGGAACACGTTCCGTTTAACAAAAGCGGTTTCGACCTGTCCGATCTGGAGACACTGGAGAACAGAACATTGACGGTTGAGTTGAGCTACAGTGACGAGAACTTCACCCTCCCGTACACAGTGACGATTCTGTCCACAAGATGCCTGTTCTTTGATGACCAAATGCACAGGTGGAAGTCAGACGGATGTCGGGTATGAAAATATGTGCCATGAGTTTTAATTTCTTAATTTTGCATTGGTTGATTCCACATGCCTTTCTATGTTCACATGTACTTACACAGTATCTTGTATTGTGTCTTAATAAAAGTGTACAGGTTTGGTATCTTAGTTCACGAAGGAAACGACTGTGACTAGGTGTTGTTAAAATGATAGACGTAACACTGTCAAAACCTTACGTACATACGACGTAAAATACGTCTAGCTAGTCCCCATAGAAAGTTTGCTGTTAGTGTGCCACTAAGCACAAGAGCATCTACGTCTGAGTAGTTCAGTCTCCAAGACTTAGAGTACGAGTCAAATTCGCTCTACTGCCTTGTCTGAACAGATTGGCCCTCTGACGAACACCGACATCACGCACTGTTTCTGCGACCACTTGACAGCCTTCGGGTCGGATTTCCAGTTCTTTGTGGCTCCAAACTCTCTGAACATCCTCCAGGCGCTCCAAGGTTTCAACAACATCAGCGAAAACCCCGCCGTGGTGGTCACCATCAGCGTGATCGTTGGGATCTATATTCTCATGGTTCTCTGGGCGAGGTGGAAGGACAAGAAGGATGTAGAAAAGGTAAATGATGAAATGTTACACGATGCTGCTAGACCCCATTTTATTGTGCGATTGTAAATTTGAAATGGCTATACTGTTGTTTGCGCATGTTATGGCTTAATGCTGCCCTGCATGTCCATTTTGCCGATATTTCTGTGTAACCTATAGGCCTATTGTTCATTTTCTAGATTTAAGATGGATTGAAGAATGATTTATTTTACAAGTATGCTCGAGTCTAATTGAAAATGTGTCTTCTTGTCACTCAATTGATACAAAATTTTACGTTGGCATTTGAATGATAGCTTTTATGGTCGGTTAGAATGAAGTAAAACATTTTGAATATTTGATATCACTTATTTACTATGCCTTTGACAGGTCGGAGCGACAGTCCTTGGCACCTCGCCAGGCGGGGGCTGCAGTGTGTACCAGGTTGTCGTATTCACCGGTGCGAGAGCAAACGCAGGAACAACCGCTAAGGTATGTGCAGCTGCTTAACTCTCAGAATTATGTTAGTTATGTTGATTATTCTGTATCGCCCCTTTCATAGCTCCTTAAGGTGAGCATCGCTATAAGAGCAGCAATTGAAGTTGAAAGTATTTTTTTACTGTAAGCCCTGTTGATTGTTATGTACATGTTACATTTGTGAAGGTTAGACATCCAGGTTAATTTAGTCAAGGACGATTCAAGAACAGGATAGGATTAAGAGATAATTTCCATTCTCCAAATCTCATACGTTTGTAGAAATCATATTGTTCTTAAAATAGTTCATGTTACCTAATTCTACAAACCCTTCTGAATTGCAAAATCTAAAAGTAAAACACACCCGTTTCAGGTGTCAGTAATATTCTACGGTGATAAGGGTGAGTCCGGTCCGCATGAACTGGATGACGTCAGAAGGATGACGTTTTGCACGGGAGGAGTGGACTCATTCGTCGTGACATGCGCAGGCACCATGGGTCCGCTGAACTACATCCATGTCTGGCACGACAACTCTGGCGACGACCCTTCATGGTGAGAACTATCTCACTATTTGTGCAATGAAGACTACGTAGCAAGTTTCTCTTTTGTTACATCCTGTAGCCTTTCTAATCTCCAAACAGATCCTTAGATGGTATAAGAGAGTATCATAAGCTGACAAAGGAGTGAAGCCGGGCTACGAGTGTACATTGGTCACCGAAGGCCGGCTTCACTCCTTTGCAAGTAGTACTGAAGATGTAGCGGCTTTCTCCGGCTTTGTTGATGTTATGATGGCAATGAATATTTACACTTTTCCAGGTTCCTAAACAAAATCATCGTCACGGACGTCTACACAGAGCGCAAGTACTACTTCTTATGTAACAAGTAAGTAGTGTCTTTTGAGCTTATTTCGTCCGAATTGAAGTGTATATATATTAAAAGAAGGAAGGCTATTGATCAGTTTTATTTCCTCATAAATCATGTCAATGAGGCGCTCATATGTACTGTTATTATCCTGTCCAAGTGAAATTCCCATCATTATCAATTAGGGATTACAGCATCACATTCAGTATAGATTTCAACATTTTGTCATTTATGAGGCAGATCAGGTCTTTCTTTGCATAATTGGTTTCTATCTATATTTTAATGACTGAAATAAAGTTAGGAATTAAGATTGGCATAATAAACGATACATTGCATTGTTTTAGGTGGTTTGCTGTTGAAGAAGGGGACGGAAAGGTTGAGCGCGTATTTCCAGTCGCGTCAGACAGGGAGCTGAAACGGTTCAAAACCATCTTCTCGTCCAAGACTGGGACGGGATTTCGTGACGATCATCTCTGGTTTTCTGTGCTCGGCAGACCCGCATACAGGTACTAGTACATTTTAATGTAGCTGGCATGTTACGCCAATTGCAAAGAGTGACTCTACTGACTAGATAATCCAGACACAGATTTGCCTTGTCCCGGTCTGCCCAAGACTGTTACCACGATAATATTGCATTTCGTCACGTTTGCAATGCAAGAGGCATAGGCTGAACGACTACTTGTTTATACGTAATATTCGTCGAAACACGATCCAATGTTGTCTTCCTAATTACTATACTGAGGTAGACCAAGGAGCTTTTATATCTGATATCTGACATTCATATACAAGATATTAACCCGAACGGGAGTCCTGGCGCATCCCCGTCTTGTAATCAGTCACCTAGAGGGTACGTCACCCCGTAAGGGGCGGTATAACCCCGCCGCGTGTAAGCACGTCGACCTATGATGATGATGATACAAAGTTTTCTGCGTTCTCTATTCGCGAAAAAATGATACAGAGTGCAAGATATACATTTTCCTCTCAGAGATGTAGATTATCATGTTATTTTACAGCACTTTCAGCCGTGTACAGCGCATATCCTGCTGCCTGTCCTTGTTGCTGTGCACCATGCTGGCCAACATCATGTTCTTCGGCACCGGGGACTCTTTCCAGAAGCCGCCTACTGTGGACATCTTCGGCTTCGATGTGCAGCTCCCCATCTCATGGGCTGAGGTAAAGTAAATTCACTAATCAGTGACTATAGGAGACGTTTGCTAACATACATGTGAACGTTTCAGCCGTAACACTTGGCCCTCTTAATTTCTCCTTCCCAACCAATAGCGTCGAAACTACATGTAATTGCCCCCGATTTACTTTATTACGATACTGAAATTGTCGTATGTACGAATCTTTCTAGCAAAAAGTGTATCGTTATTTTCATTTCGTGTACTTCATCTACCAAAAAAGATAATGATATATTATATAATAATTCCATAAAACCGGAATAAATCATTGCCATTTTTGTCTTTGCCCACTTATTTTGCAATGCATCATATTGAACCATGGCGCTGAATGGCCATAGTATGATATTCAATCGTGTTCCTCGCTTTCCTGTCAAACAGATCATGATAGCCATCGAAAGCGCGCTGCTGGTGTTTCCTGTTAACCTGGCCATCGTGCAGATATTCCGCCACTGCGGCCCCAGACCAGTCCAGCCCAGGAAAACTGACCGGGGCAAGGGAAGGGAAAGGAGCAGACAATCGGGTAATATACGACATTCTAATACTAACAGTAGACGTTCCAATTGAATGGAAGAGAAAGAAGATATTCCTGGACAAATAGTTCGAAAGTTGCCGTTAAAAATGGGACAATCTATATCTACAAATAGGTTGCAGCGTCGATTTCATTTCATAAGACCCATTAATTAACTGTTTTATCAGTACCATAATCAATCGTGACGTCGATATGCACGATCATCATATCGTCATAATGCATTATTCAAAAAGAAACTTGCATTGGATATTTATCATGAGGCCAAAGTACCATCGGCCAGCCACTATCAATGGTCTATAGATTTCAATGACCGTTCAACAATATCAATGGCTATTTGCCCGTGGTTGTATCCACATAAAGCTGTAAGGTAGAGAATTGTCTTCTTACAACTTACATATAACAGCTGTAATGAATAGATTAATGTATGTTTATGTGAATGCTTCAACTTGTTAAAATCAAGTATGAATATGCAAGTATGTATGTATGTATGTATGTAATGTATGTTTTATCATGAATAATATGATCAGCAATGAAAAGTATGCACTTATTGCAGAAAGCTCATACGGGCAGTCGAGCAGTGTGCCCTCATCCCCCGTCACCGTGATTACGGACATTACCGACGACGACCGAGAGCTTGTGCGAGAAATACTATCCTCCTACAAGACACCATCCCAAAGGATGAGCCTCAAAAGCGCCAAAGCGAAGAGTCGGTCGTCCAAATCCAGCAAAACCTCGCGGGAGGAAAACGCGTCGAACTTGAAGCGCCCCCTATCGGAGGATGGTAAGATTGTGTGGGACGGTGAAAGCGGACTGGTGAGGGAAAGGTGTTTAGAGGGTGCAAGGGAAGAAGGAAACGCACACAAGCTCGGGCTTGCGTGGCAAAGCAATGTTTCTCTGCCTTGGAAAAGAGGTAAGTGAACAATAGCGGTTTGTCGTAAACACATACACACGAATAGAAGTTTGAGTTTGACAAATTAATTGTATGTGTGAGAAATTCGCTAAGATAATTTCTTCAGAGTGTTGTTTTTGTTAATCCTATAAATAGCTTGTTTTAGTAATGCAAGACACTTGATCTCCAAACAGGATCTTACGACGTTAAACAAGCAGGCTCAGCTAAGAACAGAAGGAAGGGGAAGAAGACGTTCCTGCTCCCGTGGTGGTGTGTATACATAGGTAAGACGCTAAGCATCAAGAACAAACTTTTACATACTCCTTCTGAAATCTGTATCTGTATCTATATAGCCGGTATACACCAGCTTAGCATGCACGCGGTGCGGCAGCAGCTGGTTATATTACACTGAACGACCTGTCACACCTAACTTTTGCACATCGATCTGCAAGTGTTCTTTAAAACTATCCTGAGAAGATGCCCCTACTGTACTTGGTGACAACATATTTCATTCTACGATAATTCTGGGAAAATACGAATTTTTGAACACGGGTGAAAGTAGACTAACCATTGAGTGTATAGAGTTTTATTTGATCAGGATGAATTTACAAGAGAAAGTTTCAGTGGGCAGTCAGCCACCTTTCTGCAATTTATATTCAGTTATTCACCGAAAACGATATCATGTCTCTCTTCCAACAGGGTGGTTCTTGGTGTTCTCCTCGTGCTTCGTGTCTGCTTTCTTCACCATCCTGTACGGGTTCGAGTACGGCCGACAGAAGGCGGAGGCCTGGCTCTTCACCTTCCTCACGTCCTTCTTCTTCGACTTGGTCATCACGCAGCCAATCAAAATCCTGCTGCTGGGGATGTTCTTCGCTCTCATCATCAAGGTACAAATCATTTTGACTGTTCATTTGTTTCTCCATAGTAACACTTCACTTCGATAAAAATGTACACTAAATGTGCAAATTGTTGCATTCTACATGATCATATAGAATACAGAATGCTATATAGTTTATGATTATGCATTTTTAGTACGTGTATAGGACTATGTTTACTTGAATTCCAAAGCACTATCTACATACAGAAAGACGTCTACGTTATCATTATTTCTGTATTTCTTACAAAGATTGATGCTTTTTTGCCTTTTCTTATGGGTATCACTAACAGCCACAATTCCTCGTACAGAAAATAGACACGTCCGGAGAAGACGTGGCACCGATGCCCATACAGGAAGACGAGGAGTATCTGGCGCAGGTTAGTAGCATTTTAATCTTTTTAAGAGAGTTAATAGGTTCGTTTTTATTCTACCACTACCGTAGAAGACATGATGCAGAATTGTCTCTTTAAATTCCAGGACATGGACAGAGGTACGAGAAGCATGACGCCAAGAGCCACGGGCCCGCCTGATGACCAGGAACTGCTGAAGGCTCGTCAACAGCGCTTCCTGGAGCTGAGTCTGCGTTCAGCCCTCATGGAGCTCTCCTTCTTCATCACTTACGTCTTCATCCTGATTCTGGTTGCCAATGGAAACAGGGACTTCTACATGTACCACATGACCAACGATGTTAAAAATGTGTTGGCGGATCCTTTCAGTAAGGTAATTAACATTGGTTCAGTCAGGTCCTTGTAGTGCCTAGTGGTGCAAATGTTTACATGTTTCCTTACCGTTTGTTTGGACCTTATTCATGCTCAAATCTCAAGCTCAAATCTGCATGCAGGTTGCTTTTCATTGAGGTCATGAGGAAAGATGTAAAGGTCAGACAAAATACATAACAGGGGTATAGTTTACAGGATTTAAAGTCCCAATAAGTCTACAGACATATATTTTACTCATACATGGCACAAAGTACATAACAGTGAGAGCTGCTGCATGATTCGAGCCCGTTAGTTTCAGTAACGGTGTTTGTTACAAGGACTGGGATTGCTAGCTATTCACCTTTATCGTGCTCGAGGGAAGGCTTAGAAATTGGGACCCACATTTTACGCCTTACAAAAGACGGGTGCAGCCCAATCAAGAGGCCCTACACAGAACCTTCATTGAACCGAGGACTCTCAGTCCCAGTCTACAACTGATTGGAACCAGCAGGAGATCTCTTATTGCATTTCTACTATCTTCTTCTTCTTTCTTCTTTCGTTTTGAGGCTACCAACTTCAACATGCTGAAGACCTTTGTAGCCTATACACTCATTTTCACTTGAGTGAAGTGAGGAAAGTCATGTAAAGTACCTTTCCCAAGGGCACAAGATCGGTGATACGGCGGGGTTCGAACTCAGGACCTTCTGGACCTGAGTCAAACGCGCTGCCGATTGCGCCACGCGGTTCCATATCAAGTCTATATAATCTGATGAAAATTCATTTCTTCATCTATAAAAATATGACAAAATAAAACGAAAACTGTTTGCGTAAAAAAATCACTCAAACGCTTACTTCACAATTGTCTGTTCTTATCCATCAGATAACAGAGCGTCAGGATTTCTGGAACTTTATGAAGGACAAAGTCGTTCCCGAGTTATATACGTCAGAGTGGTACAACGGGGAAGCTATAGATTCTAGCAAGCTGGGCTTTCTGTCGGACTACAGCTCTTACATCGTTGGACCTGTCCAACTCAGGCAGTTACGCGTCCAACAAAGTGAGTGGTTGCCTAAAATAAATGAACGACAATATTGTTCTTTTTTGATGTACTAGTACTTTGTGTAATCACAGGGTTGCTCAGCTGTGCTGTGCCCCATCATACCATGCAAGTCACGCCAGAATGCCAGATTATGAATATCAAAACGCTTTGAATCGTAGCTACAATTCTTCGTTCTGACAAGATTCACCACAAGCACAATACTAAGTACTTCAATGACCGTTCATGGCATAGCTTTGCTTTGGGAGACTCCAACATTAGTGCTCCTAGTAGTCATGTAGAATACAGCCTTCTACAACGTGTTTTCTGCTTCTTATCCCTTTTTCAATCACCGCCACAGGTGGCACCTGTGAGATTCCAGGTGCCATGGCTAACACGACAGCCACGTGTAACGGTGACTACAGCTGGTGGAACAATGAGGCCGGACACTACACGCCGGGATGGAGGGAGTGGGCTATCGTCTCGAACGACAGTGTGGACGTCGCCAATGTGTCTTCTGAGCTTAGACCGTGGTTGTACCAGTCAACGGATCTCACAAGTAAGTAAACGTATAATTTTCGTGGGTGTTGGTATTTTGATTTCTCGATTCTTTGGGTATTGCTTTGGTAGCTTCATTACTTTCAGTGACATATACAAGAGTTAAAGACAGACAAGGGGAATGTATCCAGAAACATATGTTAAATTAAATAACTACTAGTAAATTGTACAGGAAATTGTGCGGTACCTTGAGAAATGTTATGCGTTACGGATTATACTATACGATATTCATCAACATGTGACTCGTTGTTGTGTATTACAGGTGACCACATTCCGGCTTTACAATACAATACAATACTGTCTTAGACGAATGGAACGAATTGCGATGTTAGATATGAGTGCAATCTTACTGGATAATACAATAAACATTTTTTTCAGCTGCAACACCCCATTATGGTTTACACGGGATGTATTATGGCGGAGGTTACATGCTGGAACTACAATCGAACGATTCTGATGTGGACCTGCAAATCATCGAGGATCTGGAGATGGAACAATGGATAGACTCCTATACGCGAGCCATTTTCATTGAACTCATCGTCTTCAACCCCAACGCCAACCTGTTCTCTGTTGTCAGCCTTCTTGCAGAGTTCCCTGGTCTGGGGAAGGTCTATACAACCCACGAGGTGACGGGAATTATCATCTTTCATTGATATAGACGACGTCAAACCTCGTTTAAACTTAAATATCCTTATCGACGGAATGAGTAAATTCCTAATTCTCCTAAAGTTTTGACATTGAATGTCTTTCGATAGCTAGTTTAGTGTCAAACTCATTCATTCTGAAGCCAGTCTGGCGTTGGATATATAGCACTGCTATTTTGTCTTATTACGTTCATGGAAAATGGAGCTTTATACTGTTGGCTTCCGCTGTATGTACTGTACGAATCTGTGCTTACTTGTTTGCTTGTGTTTTGTGCTTTTGTGTTTTAGTGCTTTCAGACATTTTAAGGTCATTAAGTTAACACTTTAAGCAAAATAATGGAAGGATGGATGGATGGATTGTGATGATATTGGGTGGCTAGGTCTTGTAAAAACGAAGGTCAAGGACAAGTTTTTGTCCCTTGGCGTGTTACCTTTTCAGTGGCCATGGATTATACTATACATCAACACGTGACTCGTTGTTGTGTATTACAGGTGACCACAGTTCGGCTTTACCTGTACCAGACCACGTGGAGCTTCGTTGTTCTCGCCTTTCAGATCATCTTCGTTCTGGTCACTTTTGTCTTTGTATACAGAGAAGGTATGTACGAACATAAGATGAATCTATTATTGAAAAACAGTTACTATCAACTCCATGAAAAATGAAGATATTGGTTTGTGTGTGTCGTGTGTGTGTGTGCTTATGTGTGTGTGTGTGTGTGTGTGTGTGTGTGTGTGTGTGCGTGTGTGTATGTGTGTGTGTGTGTGTGTGTGTGTGTGTGCGTGTGTGTGTGTGCTTGTGTATGTGTGTGTGTGTGCATGTGCATGTGTGTGTGTGTGTTTGGGTGTTTGTTTGTGGAAGGAATGGCTTAAAAATCCAAATGTAGTTTGTTTACACAGCTAGATGGTACATTATTGCTCAATTCAGTTCTTATTAACTCGAGAGCTGGTTACAAGATTTGATAACAAATCCTTTTCCCTTACCGTAATCTTTCATACCAGTGAACAGAATCATGCTGATGGGGACGGATTACTTCCGTCTGTTTTGGAATCTGGTGGAGCTTTGCGTTTGCCTGCTGTCCTTGGCGCAGATTGGTCTTCAGCTGTACACCCTGTACATCATTCTAGACTTCAACAAGGCCGGAACTACCAGTGACAGGTCTTACAGGTGGGTGAAGAATGTGCAATGTCAGTTGTCTAGTTCGTATTCTATCTGATAGTTTGAGACATCCAGCAAACCTACAGCTCTTTGTTGGTTGTGTTGCTGCCATTTTATGTTGTGGACAAATCTCATGAGCTGAGCATCCTATAGTGTCGCAACCATTTAGCCATTTTCCATCAATAAATTATATCATTTTGGCGGCAGACAGAATATTTTCACCTCCTTCCAATTTTACCAGATACTGCAACTGAGAATGTTGCTTAGTAGTCTGTTTATCCAAAGAAATGAGCTTCTTGAAATCAATGTCATTAATAGCTTTCGTAATGTTTACCTTAAATTATTGCTTTCTTTGTCCTTTTTCGTCTAAAGGAGGTTTAGAGCTTTGTTGAAAATAGAATAAATTTCAGTTACATTGTTTGTTTGCTTACCGTTACAGTAAATACAAACAGGCGGCTAGCTGGGACCAGCTGAACACCTACGTGCAGGCCTGGCTGGTCTGCGCGGCTACGCTGAAACTGATGCACCTGTGCCGCTTCAACAAACACGTGGAACGGAGCGCGCACACTCTCACCAGGTCCGCCAAACCCATGCTCAACTACATGATCATCTTCGTCATCTACGTGTCAGCATTTTGCATGCTGACGTACCTCGTACTTGGTGCATCGCTGGAAGGATACGCTCCATACATAACCAACGTAGAAACAATGCTTGGCGTGATGCTTGGAGGCTTCGACTACAACGCGCTGTCGGACGCTCACGGTTTCCTCGGACCCGTCATTTTCTTCGGATATCTGACGTTCGTCAACTTCCTCCTCCTGATGATGTTCTGTGCGATTCTGGACGTCGCGTATCACGAGGTCATAGAGGGAGAGAGCGAAGAGGAAATATCGAAGAACCAGAAGATCACGGAACTAGCGATGGAACGAGCAGGAGTCGCTTACCAAACAGCGGCAAACGCGATACAGAAATTACTAGACAGGGAGACACATGTCAAGCATATCCGCGGGAGTACACCGACATACACTAAGGATGAACTAATGGAAGATCTCCTGCAAGCAAGAAGGAAAGCGCTCTCGTTCATAAGAAGTATGGAGTCCGAAGAGAAAGAAACACATGGGTACTACGACAACCTTGCCTACACTTCAAACCATGGATATTCGAAGTCCACTAAGGAGTCACTCAGATTCAGTTCACTTGGAAAGCGAGAGGAACCCAGGGTATGGGTTCGGGAACTCAGGTGACGGAAAGCC
>NC_049984.1:3625699-3629445 GCF_000003815.2 Branchiostoma floridae
TATGGGGATTGTGATATATATACGTGTAGAAAGCGAGCACAATTCAGGTGAGTTAAATTGCCTATTAGTCTCAAACACTGAACATTCGATTCAATCCGTGTATCTTTGTATTTCTACATTTCTACAGATGCATGCCATGACGCCATTACAGCTATCCAAAGAAGTGAGGTCGAGCAAGAACATGACATTTCAATTCAACGTTAATGATCTAAGACTATAACGACAATTTTCTTTATCTATTATGTAGGATTCATGATAAGATTTTTTTAATCAAAGAAGTTAACAAGGACAAGTACAAATAAAGTGCAGAGACGAAGTGGCGGCGAGCTCAAGAACATGGTATTTTGATAGCATTGTATATAGCAGCATTTCGTACCGTTGTATATAGCAGCATTTCGTACCATTGTATTTAGCAGTAATTATACACTTATTAGCAAGTCAGGAACTATATAAGATTTGCTTTCCGCTCCCATACAAAAATACTAGTGTTCATTTATATATCAGAAGCAACTCTGTTACGCAAATATATGTATATTAGCCAAGTCGAAAATAAAGCTATTCATACTATTGTGTGTCTTATATTTATATCATCATTGTGGATTACCTTATATATACATTATTTCGGGATAAACCCAAACAAGTCTCTACCAGAATCTACGATACGTTGGCGAAGTACGTAAAGTTGTGTTCTATATATTAAATTTGTGTTACCCTTGACTTTATAAGGTGAATATCAGGTAAAACGTAGCAGTATGACTAAAAAGACAAAACACACAAAACGCAAATTATATGTTTTTATTGATGAAATTCGTTGAGCGCTCAGTCCAATCGTTCGGCCGTAGTGATGCCGCCAACGTACCGCAGCTTCGTTGGAATACTCCTTTATAATGTTTTATTGTACATTCATTCCCTATCAGGCTAAGTACAGGCATATAGATACAAAAGGTCGCAATGCAGTACACATGGTTTCTAAGCCTAATCTAAAACATGGGTTCTAAAAATATGCTAGTAAATTTATTTGGCTTCTTTTCGTTTCTTAGTAATGTTAAGTAATGGCCGTCCATCAATGTTAAGAATGTATCATAAGTCGATAAGATGTGTTTGTATAATATCGTAAGAAAAATGAGTTTTTCAACACTAGACAAAGATTAAAAGTGAGGGAACTTTCCTATGATATGGCTGAAAAGAGTATTTCTATCGTTAACTCCCGACTGTTGGGAAAGTAATGTTTTTGCCAGGGGATTTTGGCCAGGATAGGTTTCAGTTACCCAGACTTAGGGTCCTAAGCTGGTTAATAGTTTCTGGCTAATAATGTACACTCCATTGCCGGCTAGGCTCCTTTTGCCAGCTTTTACTATCTTCTACCGCCAGTAAATCTGCCTGGAGATTACTAAATGTAAAAATGGGGGACATCGAAGGGATTAAGAGCATGTAGTACGGTGGGCCGGGACACCGTCTATAGCTAGGGGAAGGCGGGCTAATGATAGACTGGAGGGATGGCTATTTCAGTATTTGCAAACACACAGCTGCATCACCAACTTCAAGTGGCCTCATGGTACATGTAGACGGTTACTGTCCACGACCTCAGTTCAGAGTCTCAGGGTCGTCGAAAGAAAAGACGGGGTGGTTGACACCAAAATCTTCGAGTGAATGAATGAATGAATGAGTGAAAGACAAAGAAGTGTACTTGTTACAGTTTTTGAAAACATAAATAAACATTATGATATAGAAAACCTGATAACATTAGAAGTCATGTTTTATGTTTGTTATGACGCCTTTCATTCATGAAATAAGTGCCAAAAGCGGTGAATGATATACACAAACACACACACACACACACACACATACGACACGCCCAGAGAGAGAAAGAGACAGACAGACAAATATACAGACATGCAGACGCTGCCATACAGACAGATAGAAAGACAGACAGACAGGCAGAAACACAGGCGGCGCAGAAAACAATACCTCCTGGCGAAGGTAACAACCTCTGTCAGCGGTTATATCGCGTCACGCCGTGGGTCATCAGGTCTGGTTGCCAGGTAATCATACACCAAGCCAGGTGCATGACGGGAGTAAAAAATCAAAATGGCGGACATTCACTCGAAAAATCGGCCGAGCAAGAAGAAAGTTTAGTCTTTTTACCCAGAAGCAGCCTGTGTTTGGCCTAGCAGAGGTAAGAAGTGTTCCTGATACGTTGGAGTGTCTTTTTGATTGTCCCTTTTATTTGTAGCTTGCGTATTTTCTCGCAGGCGGAAAGAATAAGTTTGTTTTGTAGCTATGCTGACGATGAAATACCAGGCAAAGATATTCAATTTGCAGTGATTTCATGGTAAAAATATTCATAAAGAATCACACAGAAAGATCAGTGATGTTTACTGAGAAGTAGGGTAAAAATTGACTCAATGAATATGTCAAAATATCCCAAGATTATTTGAGATACATCGTGAATGTCCAATTGTTGATATCTGAAGAACTTCACAAAATTAATAACGTCATTCAACTTTGGAATTCAACCCAAGTAAGGATTTTTTGCTCTCATAATGCAGTAGCCCTTAAGTGCCATTGACTCTGCATCCAACCATATCTTTCAAGCTTGGTGTAGAGTTGTTAAACTATTGTCTAGGGCCTCTTGGTCAAGTGTGGTTTTGAATGGTTGCGGATGTCAGTTTGTAACAGGGTCTGCCTGCCTTTTTTGTGAGGCGTACCGAGCTATTCTAATTCGCTGTCAATCCTAGCCGGCTCTAATTCAACATAAACCTTTATTGGTATATAATTCATGAAGTGTAAATGGTTGAGTTAAATCTACATGGTAACGTCATGTTATTTGTTATCCAGAATTCATTGTTTAACGTTATTGCCAAGTTGCCAAGTAAGATATAAAAGTTTTGAAGGGAAATAAAAAAAAAAACACGAATTGTTTTAATCTAAAATTAAGATTAGTCATTTGCATAACTTGTGTAAATATCTTGACACTTTTTCATTCCAACCAACATCCTGGCAAGGCCCCAGGTTGGAAATGTGACTTGTTTTGTGTTTGATAAAGATGAAAATAGAAATGCTCTTTTCTTAATTCTTACAAACATCCTGGCCAGATCCTACAGGGTTTCATTTTAGCGTAGTGGGAATGACATGGTACCGAAGCAACCAATCAGGAAATTGGTGTGGAAGGGAGGTTTTGGCCCTTCCACGGTGAGATTTTCAAAATTTTAAGTGAAAAGTTGTAATTTGAAGGGTTTTTTTGGGTCAGTGTTGAGTGACATATCATCATTTTTCATTGTTCAGACATGATTAGACATCGTTGAAAAAGCAAATGATAGCAAAGCGCCACTACACTACAGTAGTTAAAAACTAGCATAGTGGCCCTTATTTTAGCATAGTGGTCACAAATTATAGGGTAGTATCCCACTACGCTAAAATGCACTAACTAGAACCCTGTCCTAGGTGGGAAATGTTACCTAATGGCTTAATCTAAAAAAATCCCTACATCTCCAGCCTGTTGAGTGATTAGGATGAGCATGCGTGAGCTGGCGGACCCAGGAGATGGGGCGTGGCTGGAGGCGGAGATCGAGCGGGAGTTGGCTCAGCTCTCACCTGTGGATAACGACCTGGGGCTGGAGGATGGGGAGGATGGGGATGACTTGGACCAAGAGGAGGATTTTCAGGTCAGGCTCTCTATTTTGTCTAAAACCATACATCAAGCACTTAAAAGAACCTACCACACTAAGATACCATGTAGTGTTCCT
>NC_049984.1:3632433-3647303 GCF_000003815.2 Branchiostoma floridae
TGTTGTGTCCTGGTGGTCAGGTTTGATTTTGGGCCTCCTAGTGCTTGAACTTGATACTGTATAGGTTGACCCTGTTTTAGTGTGGTTGGGGCATCCTCCCAATATCTGCTTGGTTTTAAAAACAGATTATGGTTGGGTGTAGAACCATCATCTGGCCTGGGGCAACCTTCAATGTATCAGGTTACTTTGTATCCCCTGTCTTAGTGGCACTGACGGTGTGCCAGATGACGGGAGTGTGCCAGATTATATATCTGTTGGTCAGGTATAATTGGAGTTTGCTTATTACTCTTTGTGGTGTTTCTAGAGCTGTATAGTACTGAGTTTTAAGTTCCGGTACAAGTTCCTTTACCCTGTTGGCAATCATGGTTGAACTTGAACTTAAACAGAAGAAGATGCAATTTTCTAATGTGGAGGAGAACTGTATAGAGTGTGGGCATAAGAGAAAGGTATGTGTATGATTTGTCCTGTGTTTCTTTTTGTTTCTTTGGTAATGCCATTTCCATACTGTATACAGGTAATTTGTTGTTTTGGGCTAGTCATATTCGCTTGGTTTTTGGGCCTGCTTAATCTATGGTACAGGCAGGGTTAAGTGGTGGAGGCTTAGCTTTGTTCTGTTTTAAATTCAGTATCGTTTGTTGCATTTTGTCGCGGCAAATATATGATGAAATTCCCCTTCTAAGCAACTGCTCATTGGTTTGTGGGG
The DNA here is from genome assembly GCF_000003815.2 of Branchiostoma floridae. Taxonomy (NCBI): domain Eukaryota; kingdom Metazoa; phylum Chordata; class Leptocardii; order Amphioxiformes; family Branchiostomatidae; genus Branchiostoma; species Branchiostoma floridae. The sequence goes on from NC_049984.1 coordinate 3,633,137, forward strand.
ATGTTTGCTGGGTGTTTGCTTTGACTACAACAGCTTCTGAACTTTTCAAAGCTTCCATTGCCAGCAGCTTGCCATCTATAAATGGGATTGACAAGGACATTTTTCATAGTAAATTATGCTGTTAAATTTGGCTTAGATACTACAGGAGATTTAGGTTTGGGTTGGATGGATTGAATGAAAATATCATACCACCCTGGGGACTAACTGTTGCTGCTGCATGGGGGCTACCACTATTCATGTTGTCTAATGTCTATGGAACTACAGATTAAAGTATCATTGGTCAAATTATGCGAGTAACATTCCGATGTCAAGTGAATAACACCCCAGAAATAAATCTTTAATGAATATCATTGGAAGAACACAAACCAAGGAGACTTAGCAGCTGCATTAGGTCAGTACATTGAAATAGGAAGATATTAGTATATCATGTGACAGAGTAACTACATGTGCATGGGCCATCTGAGACAAAAAAAGGTAGCGTCTCAACAACTTCAAAGTACTGTGGTTGGTTACATACTTAAGAAATCCAAAATAAGTAATGTTCATCCCTGTCCAAACTTACAAATTCAGAAAATGGAATTTCAGAGTCAGACTTTTGCATGGTGCACAACCAACACAGTAAAAAGCTCATTTTTCCAACCACGTACCACAGACAAAAAGGCAAAAATACACAATAGGTCTACAGAAACCCAATACATTTCATGCAGGCCTGAGGTCTACGAACTCTTGTTCTCTTAGTGTTATGCACCAAGAAATAAGAGTAAGTACAAAAGAAAACTACACAATATTTTCAATTGATTAATACCAAACTAATGAAACTATCCAAGGGAAGTACAAAAAACTTAATGTTCACTGTATGTTGAAAGTATTTGTATTTGTAAGTATGAAATACCAGCTAATTTTCCTTCCGTGTTTTTCAGGTGCTTGAGGAGATAGAAGCTGAAGAGCGTGATGAGGAGGATGAGATGGGGATGCTGGATGAGAACAGCAATGGTGTGGAGGAGGAGGAGGATGTGGGAGGGGGGCAGGATGAGGCAGCAACAGCAGGAGCTGATACTGGGGAAACTGCAGGGGATGAATCTGCAGAAAATGTTCAAACAGGTAAATACTCCACATACATGTACATGTACCTCTTAGGTACCAGTAATAGTCACTCAAGAAGCATATTACAATGCAAGGATGAAAAGTTTTCTTAATCTTTTGAAATATTATGTCAAGGCAACTGAAAGGTATTAAGAAATCAGATATAGAATATCAATGATAAATAATAAACTATAACCTTGAATGCCAGCTTACCTTGCAGCTGTATTTAGTACCATTACGTCAATGTTACAACAAAGTGTTGACTGAAGAAATCACTAAAATGATGTTTTATTCTACCTAATACCAAAAACTAGTTGGTATTATGTTGTGTGGTTTGGATGGCATTGAGTGCCAGCAAACTTTGCATTAGTTTCCTTATGTCAGGGTTACAATCAAATGTTAAAACCACTAAAAGAATGTTGAATGCTACTTCATGCTGCACTCCAGGTGCTGTCGTGCTGTACGGTGTGGATGACCTTGAGCGGCAGCTGACCTTGCAGCTGCGCAGGTTCCGCCAGGAACAGCAGGCGCAGCAGAGACAGCTGGAGGAACAGCTGCAGCGCAGGCGGCAGGAGGAGGACAGCTGGCGGATGGAACAGGAGCAGCGCAGCAGGAAGAGGGATGCAGAGTTTCACAAACAACAGGAACAGCTGGAGAAACACAAAGAAGTATGTAAAAGTTCTTTGGCGCATGTATTTGTGTTTAGACAATATAGAATGGGGAAAGCATAGGAAAAACAATGGGAATGGTAGGTAGGGCAGGAGCAGAAGGGGCACAGCAAGCAGAGAGACACAGAGTTTCACAAACAGCAGGAACAGCTGGAGAAACACAAACAAGTACGTAAAAGCCCTTAAATTGGTACTATGTTTGTACTCTCCAAGTAGAGGGTTGGCTCGGAATGTTTTTTGAGGTTTTTTATCAGACTTTCTATTTTGTACTATTTTCTTTATGTCTGGACAAAAAAAAAGGCTGGGGTGGCAGGTTAACTTTGAACACAGCCGTTTTCCAAGGCCAGGCAGTCAGACAAAAGTTAAAACCTGAAACCTAAGGCAATTTTCCTTCAAGTTTGTTCCAAAGAGACTCATTTACTAGAAGGTTGTGCAATGTAATTGTTTGAGACAAAATAGCAGGTAACAAGTCTTGACAGTATTAATGGTGTGCTCTTAATCACTGTAATCAGGAGGAACAAGCCAAGCTCGATGCTCAGCTGCAGGAGGAGGAGAGGAGGAAAGATGAGTTGCTACGGCAACAGGAACAGCAGATACAGCAGCTGTCCCAACAAACTGCCGAGGAAAAAGCTGCATTCTACAAACAACAGGTCGGTTCTGGCAAGGAGCTTTTATATCTGTATAAAAGCTCCTTGGTTCTGGTTTGATAGAAGTAACAGTTACTGTATTTATTTAATGTTTTACTATTTTTAAACTATCAATCTGGCTGCAAGATTTTTCACATTCTCAGACATATTTGTAGTCTTGATACATAATAGTATTAATACATATGTATGGTGACTGTTAATTTCTGTGTTTTGATAGTGGATTTACGGGAGTGAGTGACTGTGTGTGTGCACGTGTTTGACACTGTGAGCTGCCTCGGCCTATTACATTAGTATTTCTTTTTTGTCAAACTAAGTTGCGCCAAGCAAAATCAGGTTGCGCTATGTGAGTGCGCAAGTGGGTATTTTGCATGCTGTATATGTGTATCATAATTTAGTGTCTTACTAATCATTTTGTACTATAAATTCATTTTTTCTCAGGAAGAGGAAAATAAGCGTTTGGAGACACAAAAACAGAAATCTGCAGCAAAGATACAGGCCGCATTCAAGAGCTACAAGTAAGTGTATTACTTTTTTCTAAATTGTCATCCATTCATTCTTCTTACCTGTGAGTGTATCATACAACTTTGAAAAGGCAATAGATTCTTCTCCTTATGTGCTTAGTAATTGTATGATGATAGTGTAGAATTCATCGCCCTGTTGCCTAACCTGTGCACTAAAAAATTAGTGCTAAATACTTACCTTAGCCACTTTTATTTTTAGTCATTTAATGGGAAGACCTGACAGAAAATGTACTCAATTTTGTATAGTGAAGCTGTAGTCACACATGTTGTGTAATTTTTTTATTTTTTTCCATGTATGTTGTGTCCATTAACGACCACTGCGGTCACGGGTCTTGAGAGAGAGATGGAGAGGGAGAGAGTCTATGATATCATTTTGTTGTCTACTTATCTGATTACAGAGTGAGGAAAATCCATGGTCCAGTCTTGAAGGAAAAACGAGAAAACAGGAAAAAGTCCTGGGCTTTGAACAGGCAACTGGAGATAGAGAAACACAAAAAGGAAGAAGAGTTGAAACAAAGACTGGATGAACAAGAAAGAAAAAGAAAGGAAGATGAGAAGAGAAAAGAAGAAGAGAGGAAAAAGCAGGAGGAAGAAGAAAGAAGAAGAAAGGACCAAGAGGAGAAGGAAAGAATAGAGGAAGAAAGAAAAAGACAGGAAGAGGAAAAGAGAAGAATTGAGGAAGAAGCAAAAAGGAAACAGGAGGAGGAAGAGAGAAGAAAAAAGGAAGAAGAAAGGAAAAAGGAAGAGGAAATAAAGAGAAGGGAAGAAGAGGAAAGGAAAAGGCAAGAGGAAGAAAAGAAGAAACTGGAAGAGAAGAAAAGAGAAGAGGAAGCAGAAAGGAAGGAAAAAGAGGAACAACTCCGCAGAATACAAGAGGAAGAAGAAAAAAGGAAATTGGAAGAAGAGCAAGAAAAGAGAAGGCAAGAGGAAGAACAGAAGAGATTGGAAGAAGAAGCAAAGATAAGAAAGGAAGCTGAAGAAAAACTAAAGACTATAGAAAATGTGGAAACTAATGATCCTGGACAGCTAAATAATAAATTGAAGGGAAATTCAAAAGACAATTCTCATGTAGAGAGAACAGTACTTACACAAGAGGACATGACGGCCATTGCTGACGACCTTGAAAGAAGACGTCTCCAGTGGATGGAGTCGTGTCGGCCGTGGAGTCAGGTTTCCGCAGAGTTGAAGCGAAGGAAACCCAAGAAAGGTGGGAGGGGGGCGGCCAAACATGCCTCCGCTAAGAACCTACCAGAACTGACGGCTGAACAGTTACTGAAGGCATCAAAGCCAGGAACACCACTGGACAAGGTAAGCACTAGTGACACAGTCACATGCTTAACTTTCTTTTGTTTTGATTTATGTCTAATATCATTGTGATTTTTCTGTTGCAGGGCTGTCTCCAGCTTGAAAAATTGTTTCCGCCCCACTCATTTTTTTTTTAAATTTGAGTACCTTTTGTTGATTTTCCTTGTTAGATGTGTCATTGTAAGGTCATGAATTTCAATGGTTTCATATTTATTTATTTATTTCATACACACAAACCCACACGAGCAGGAGGCCGCAGTCCTCCTAAATTGAGTGCGATTTGTTACAATATGGTCTCAATAAAAACATGGCATAGACATACAAATGCAGGTTACAATGATCGGCAAGTTAACAACCGGAAGGCCAGCACGAGACCCAGTAACATTACTGAGCAGTAGAGTCATTGAACAGTCTGACAGCTGTGTGCACGAAGGACCCTCTCAGTCTTTCAGTTCTTGCTCATGAAGTTGAATTTTTTTCCATCCCCCAGATGGGATGTTAAATGGAGGTCCCGTGTTTGAAGAGAACCACCCCTCAAGCACGTTAAAGAACCCACCGCACTTATGAAAAAGAGTCGTCATAACAGGTGTTACTTATTGTTTCCCATCAGGTTGAGGAGGTGAATATTGCGGGTCTGACAGGGTGCAGCCTGTCCCGCCTGTCGGAGTGTCCAGGTCTCCTCTCCATCTCTGTTAACCAGTGTGAAGCTCAGGTAATATAAGGCTCTGGGTGCAGTGATTTTCCTTAAAGTTAAATGCTTGCACACAAATGTCATGGCTTGCTAGCTGTCTACTAGTTGTCTCATGATCAGTATTAACCCAGGACAGCCATCAAGCCCCCCATCTACATTTGTATGTACAGGCCCATGTAGAAATAATATTGCCAACCAACTACTCCTTGAATTTCTACATCTAATTCTGTTATTCATATACATCTATATGTTAGGTTTGAGTTTGTAATTTAACAGAGTCTGTAAATTTATAGTTGTTCTCTTAAAACACAGTCAAAATTTTGTTGCATCTTGTCAAAGATTTGAGTGCAATGAATAGATGGGAACTTAGCATTTATAAATGATAGACCCTAACACATGCAACTACATTAGCCTAATGAGAGTCTGTCCCTTCAGGTAAAATGACCAAGTCTCCAAATCCCAATCTAGATCTGTACCCTAAACATATATAATTTTTATAGCCAAGGAAAAAACATGTTGATGCATATTTCTGTCCTCAGGTATTGTATGGTGTTCAGAGGTTCACCAGCTTACAGCACATCAACGTGAGCCAGAACCGGTTGACTGTGCTGGTTTGTTCCGGTTGTGCCAGTCTGAACCGCCTTCTGGCAGCACACAACCAGCTGTCCTCCATACAGGGGCTCGACGGGTGCAACGACCTACAGGTCCTTGACCTCAGCCACAACAAGATCACAAGAATAGGTCAGACTCTGAGAGCCTTTATGCAATTGCGTTTTAGGGTTGAAGCTTATGTGATTAAAGAAAACTTCAGTAGAGAAGTAAAAAGATGTACAATGTGAAAGAAATATGTGCATTATTTTGTAAAGGCTATTTCAGGAAAGATTAGTAAATGGCAAGGAAAAAATTGATACCATCATGGAATGATAGGCGTGTGTCTCTGCAAGCATGATACTGTAGCTCTAGAAGGCCTGGATAAATTGTCTTGATATTTGATATGTGGGTAGTTCTTAGAATCTCAAAATGATTAGATTTGGGGACCCTAGAGGATTGGTATGGTAATATTATATAAAAGCAGAACATTTAGTTTTTATATCTTGTACTCTGGACAAGCTATGGTCACGATTTTGGTTGATAGACAGCTCTTGTTGTTCGGAAGAAGTGACACATGTTTGTGCTCTCTAGTGTTTTTTGTATGTATGACTTTGCAGGGCAGTTGCAGACTTAAAAAGAGGATGAATGAATTTTCATGATTTTTTACCTGTATAGGTGACTATAATGAAGACGGGATATATGACGGTATGTTTCTGTAACAGGTGGCCTAGACAGCTGTGTGCACCTGCAGCACCTGGACCTGAATGGAATTTTCATGAATTTTGACAGAAATATTTATTGACACGACAAAAGTACAGTGACTTTTGTAAGGTCTATAACAACTACTTACAGCTAAACACTAAAACAGACATATATGGATTTCTACAAGTATGAGTGTAATGGTACAGTTTGTATGTTTCTCTGACAGGTGGCCTAGACAGCTGTGTGCACCTGCAGCATCTGGACCTGTCCCACAACCAGCTGATCAGCCTGCGGGGGCTGCAGCTGGTCCCCACCCTCCTGCACCTGGACGCCTCTCACAACCACCTGTCGGCCGCAGAACACCTGCAGGACTGTGGACTGCTGCAGCATCTTAACCTGGCAAGCAATACTCTGACTAAGGTGAGAAGACAATCTCTTTGCTATTTCTTGATGAAGGTGAGAAGACAGATAGTACATGTGTGCCCCCTTGTGGTTTCTAGAAGTTTTGCAGGACTGCACACTGCTGGCCAGTAACATGCTGACTAAGGTAAGCTTGTGAGAGCCCCCTTGTGATCTTTGAAAGTTTTGCAGGGCTGTGGGCTACTGCAGCATCTAAACTTGGCCAGCAACACTCTCTAACTTAGGTGAGAAGACAGACAATACATGTGTGCCCCCTTGTGGTCATTAGAAGTTTTGCAGCACTGTTTGCAGCATTTAAAACTAGCGGAGATGAATGTTGTACAGTATGATGTAACTTTTCCATACAATGTATATGTTTTCAGCCTCCAAGTCTAAACAACCATGTCCTTCTGCGAAGCCTGGTGCTGGATGACAACAGCATCTCCAGTCTGGATGTGCTGTCTACTGCCTGGCTGCCACTGCTGTCACTGCTGTCAGTCAAACAGAACAGGTCAGTAGTGGTACATTTTGGTACATGTAGTTACTGTAGAAGTATCCAGTAGCCTGGTGCTGGATGACAACAGCATATCCAGTCTGGACAGCCTCTAAAAAGCTATGGATAGTATGGGACTACGGTAAATGAAGTTCACAGAAGTGTCATTTTGTGGTTGTTGCGGTGACCTGTTTACCACAAACCGCAAACAGCTGGGAAATTTGTTGTTCTGTATTCTGCCTGCCTACCCTCTTGTCTAAGCACTGCAAAAAGTCATGCAGGACAGTACTATTCATTGTACAGTAATATGATGTATTGGAAGCACTTGCTCTGTCATTTGTTGTACCCTTGCTAAGTTACTAGTGGTTTTTGACTGGCTGTCTGTAAGGGTACATGACTGGTGTTTTCATTACTGTAGCTTTTGTGGCTATACCCTTATCGTGAACTTGAAACCACCATGAGCATTCCATTTCAATACTACGAAATGAAATCACCTCAAACTCAAATGCATTTACAGTGCCTTTTTCTTACCTGTAGCCTGACTCAGGTGAGTTCCTTGTGCCACCTGATCCTGCTGGAGCACCTGGACGTGAGCTGCAACCAGCTGGAAGATGTGTCAGGTGTCGCAGGTGGCGTGTCCGCCTGTGGCCGGCTGCACACGCTGAACGTGGCAGGGAACCCTCTGACTGAGGATCAAAGTTACAGGTAAAACTAAAGTCTTTTTTTTTAATCTATTTTATTCCAAAAGTATCATAAATGATGGTTCAGACAACACAAAACAAACAATGATAATAATTTCATTGACGTAACTATGTGGCGAGATGGTCTCATGGTTATTGTTCACTGTCAGTAACTTGTTAAGAAATAGATTCTCAAGCTTCTGGGTTCAAATCCCTGGGTTTAAAAGCCCTCATATTGTGCCCCTAGGAAAGGCACTTGTAATGAGTACCTAGCTTTGGTTAGGGGCATCCTCTCTACCAGGTACTGGAAACTAAGCAAAAAAAAACCATTATGACACAGTTACTGTAAATATCATTTTGAGGTTTAGAATAAGATACGCTAATACATGTATGCCAATAGTACAATTAAGTCTGCCATTTAAATGTTTTGGCACTGTTAATATCCTGCATTTGACAACTTTTTTTTGTTAAACCAGATCTGACCTAGTGGCAGCTATACCGAGCCTGTGTCAGCTGGATGGTGAGGAGATACAGCAGAGAAGTAGTGCAGCAAGAGCCACGGAACTCCCATTTGTGAGGATGTGCCTCAACCAAAGAACACAGTTGGACAACATGAGCCACAGACATGATGCAAAACTCAAGTAAGATATTTTTAAAGATGGGATTATATGTTAGTGGTGTGGTGTTGGCATAACAGTTAGGATGTTTGGGTTCAAATTCCCTGATACTTCACCCATGTTGTGCCCTTGGGAAAAGCACAAGTTTGCAAAGAGTATCATCATAACTTTAGATAATGAATGAAAACTTTGCTTTACTGGATTCATTGCACAATAGTTATCCGACAGGCCAGACACTTTAAATAAAAGTCATTCATTTGTTTACTCATTCAGTTGTTCAATTCATTCACTCACTCACTCACTCACTCACTCACTCACTCACTCACTCACTCACTCACTCACTCACTCACTCACTCACTCACTCACTCACTCACTCACTCATATCTTTGCTTTGTTTGTTGTAACCCTCACAGGGAAGCTGAACAGTCAGGTGATGTGAGGAGCTGCTTGGCAGTTCAGCACGCACATCATGAGGAGTGCTACCAGCTGGCCGTGGAGCACAGATATGCTCACGAGTATGGAGAAATGGACTCATCCGGAGAAACGGCCTCATCCAGAGCAGCGCTCTCAGGGAAAGACACAGGGGTACAGGATCTTGGTCAAACAACAGGCAACAAGAAACCACAGTTAGATAAAGTTCCTCCAGTGGCAAATGTGGTCACTGATAGCAGAACTCAAAGTGCCACATCTGTTGGTAGAATTACAGCAAAACATGAAGAAGACTCTACTCAGAGGGTTGCAGGAAAAGTTGTCACTACTTCAGGTGGAAGAACGTCTACAGGTGCTAGCTCCTTGCAGCAGGACTCTTCAGGGGCTTTGAAAAGGTGAGAAGAGATCAATTAGGTACAAAATGCAAGAAGTATCGTGCTTGGTATTTAGTTATATTTGTCATTGGTCTACATGTTCTTGTGTGACTTAAATACATGACAATTGTATCTGTGTATTTCGTGTCAGTGTTGCAGCTACGAGGATCCAGGCAGTGTGGAGAGGGTACACAGTGAGGCAGGACATCAGACTAGAGACTAACACTATTCAGGAGGCTGTTTGTGTGACTGATATCTGTGTGTTTCCTCAGTGTTGCAGCTGTAAGGATCCAGTCTGTGTGGAGAGGGTACAGTGTGAGGCGGGACATCAGACAGCACACCCAGGAATGGCTGGAGGCTAACACCATTCAGGAAGCTGCTACAAAAATCCAGGTAACTTAGTAAACAATCTTACAATAGGTCGATGTAGGTTAGACATCCAGGTAATAAGATAAGCCAAAAAATAGTTACTCAAGCAACTGGATATGGTTTTGGAAACGGTCAGACGTTTCGGATAGAATCCACTATCCTTCGTCAGTGACAGTGACACAGTGTCACCACAACAAAAAGGCTCATTCTTTGTGTATGCAATATACAAACTGCAAATGCCTTATGCCAGATACATGTAAGTGATGATGATGACTCTACAAGTTTTGCATAGTAAAGTTTTGTTTTATGTTAGTCCTTTCATGTGAGATTCCCATGCACAATTTTACAAAAACTAAAAAGGTAACACCCTCAGTTGTGGTTGTAAGAAATAATAATGTGTACACATGCTGTGATATTATGAATGGAATCTAGGAAGAGTAGACTGGATAAGATTAGGTTCAATCTAGTCCACTGGATCTCTCTCTGGATATCTATTAAAACACCAACCATCTCCTGGCTGTGTGGAGAGGCCACAGTTTTAACATTTACAGTATGCAGTCTTGCACTTAAATGTGAGATTCCTGTGCACAGTTTGGTGGCTGAGACTAAAAGCCCTAACCCCTACCGCCCAGGCTGTATGGAGAGGCCACAGACTGAGACTGCGGCTGAAGCGAGCCCTGCAGGCTGCCAGATGGGAGGATGATGATGATATCGATGATGATGATGATGAGTTTGGAGAAGTGGACCTGTCCTCGTTTGACCTGCAGGCTGCCGAGCTGGACCAGGCCTGGGCGCCCCCACAAACACCCACCCTGCCTACAAGGTCACCCCCACAAACACCCACCCTGCCTACAAGGTCAGCTTCACATTCTGTTGTTATACACCCACAAACACCCACCCTGTCTTCAAGGTCAGTCACACAAACACCCACCCTGCCTACAAGGTCAGTCATACACCCACCCTGCCTACAAGGTCACCCCCACAAACACCCACCCTACCTACAAGGTCAGTCATACACCCACCCTGCCTACAAGGTCACCCCCACAAACACCCACCCTGCCTACAAGGTCAGTCATACACCCACCCTGCCTACAAGGTCAGTCGCACAAACACCCACCCTGCCTACAAGGTCAGCTTCACATTCTGTTGTTATACACCCACAGGGCTTGAAATACTGGGTGCATGTGCACCCTGGTGCACCCAAAATTGGAGCTGTGCACCCAATTATTTTCTGTGGGTGCACTAGTGCACCCAAATATTTTCTTAGGTTTATGTATGTAAAGATATCAAAGTATACTAGTATACATCATATTCTTGACATCTAATCATTAGAAAGATAATAAGAATGTCTGTCATGGTACATGGTTGATATTAGGTTATTACTTAAATTTAAGTGGTGCACCCAAAAATTAATACATTTACAATGTGTCTTAAAAGTTTTCAGTGGCCTCGAGTTGCTAGCCTTGCTGATCCCTGGTATTTCTGCCTATAGCTAGGTGTAGGTGTTGTGTCCTTGGGAAAGGCAATTGGACTCAGGAATACCCTAAGTCCGTTTTTTTGTGTCAACTTAAGCCAACACAGATGGACTTTAAAGTTAATCCTTTAATTTCGCGGGGTTAGCATAGAAAAGTTGTACATGGATCTCAGAACTGAACATTAAACATGTGCATTATACATGTACGTAATTATGTTGATTGCCACAGAAATGTGTATCTCACAGTCAACAGTCAAAATGTACAACTGTATTTTCTCCTACCCAGACATGCTGTTCTTGGCTCAGCGTCATCCAAGCATCAGGACAGAGCACAGCCTGTATGGGACACCCGTCAGGCGTGGCAGGGGGCCCCCAACCCTCCCCCTCCCAGCCCCAAACACCCCCTCCCCCCTGTCAAACCCCCCAGCAGGGCGAGCAGTGCCTCCTCCCAACACCACCCAACCCCTCCGACCAGCAGGTAAGAGTCAGAAAACTTAGAGAAAAAAACAGTAGGAAGAATTCATTTATAGGTTTAGGACATCATGTTGAGCTTGGAGCCCTTTATATCCAGACTTGTCAATGAGTGAATTGCCTTATCCTCTTCACTCCCTTTGGTGGAGCATAAGGCACTGACAAACTTCCTCCAGTCCTTCTATATAGTGATTTACATCATTCACCCGGACGAGACCTGGTGCATCCCCGTCTTGTATGCAGCTATTCGAAAGGGTATGTCAGTCCCGTAAGGCGGTATAACCCCGTCGTGTGTAAGCATGTCGACCAATGATGATGATGATCATTCATTCATTCATTAAATTGACGAATACAGTAACTGTTACTTTCATGCTTCTGTCCATACTTTCTGCTTGTATATGTCTTGACAATGACCACCATATCATCTTAAAATGTACAAGAACTATGTACATTCATTCTAAATGAATTGGTATGGCCTGATGAAGTTGTTGCAGACTGGACAGTGTGATCAGTACAAAGAGTGAACAGCTGACAGAGGAGTAATAATTGAATGAAGACCTTTATTGTACATACATACCCACTGGGTTAATAATGAAGCCCTTGTTGTTTTCCAGACTGGGCAGTGTGATCAGCACGAAGAGTGAACAGCTGACGGAGGAGTGGGGGTTCAAGTCAGGCACCACGGCCGAGCTCATGATGAAGAGAGCTCGCAGGATGAAGGCACGCAAGAAGAAAACTTTAGGTCAGTCTTAAGAAGACAACATCATGATGATAGATATAGGATACTACACGGTAGAATATAACAGCTCCTATGGTGTTGTCTTCCATAGGAACTATCCAAACTTACTTACTTTGGGGTATTTGTTCATTATGAGTTAGTGAATGACTTTGACATTGGCGTAACGGCAACGTGTTTGAACCCAGAGGTTCCGGGTTCAAATCCTGTCACGTCACCAGCCGCGTGCCCAATGGGCAAGGCACTAACACAGACGTCGGATCTGAAGAATTTTTTTTTGGAGTGAAGCTTTTTAACACCATTACAATAAAACTATAATTTTTCTCCATTTGCAGACCCCCATCAGAGGCTGGCCTTGCAGCGTAAGCTGGCAGAGAAGGAAGCCCCGCCTACTGTCCGGGCTCCTCCCAGGAGACAGCCCAACAGGGTCGACTACTTCAGAGGTGAGAGAATAAGATATCCATTCACCTTAGAGCAGGGCTCTAGCCAGCATCCGTTTTTCCGTCAATTGACGGAAATTTGCTGCGTGTGACAGAAATTTTTTAAAACCAATCCGTCAACCTTGATGGACAAAAACTCTTGGTGGAAGCTACAGGCAGCTTGGGGACGCTGTCCACGGTCGGAAAGCCACACACTGTTTGTTTAATGCTATTGTTATGGTTGTTGACTTAGTGTGTCTGCGAACTTTCGCATACGATAATCTCATTAAAAAAACGTTTTTCAAGGTCTCAGTTCCATCTTTCTAACTTAATTTTTGCTGTTTTCACAACAATGGGAATTGGCTGACGGAAAAAAAATTTCGAGCTGGCTAGAGCCCTGCCTTAGAGTTAGACCTCCAACCTCTGCCTTCAACCCTTAACGACTTGGCACAGATGCAGGATTTCATGTTTGACAATATGTTGTGCTATGTATACAATATTGTATTGTGTGTATGTACTATTTTGTATGTGTACCCAGGGTAGTGCTTAGTCCCTGATGGGAGCTTACCCTGCTAAAAGAACACAGATGAATAAAATAAATACAATAAAATAAGATAGACAGTATGCAACATGAACTGGATGTAACATGATACAAAAAACAACATTGATGGGCATCTCCTTAACTTGTAGAGAACTTAATAAGAGAAAAACAGCTACATGTAGAGAGGCATAGCAAGATTAGTTCTTATTTCACACAGCATTGAATTTCTTAAAAATTACCTCCATTCCACTAGGATGGCGACCTTGCTGCAACCTTGAGTGATTTGACAGAGTGCCCAACAAATTACATACTATTAGATGAGATACAAATCTCTTAACGCTTCTTCTGATTTATTGTCTTTTCAGGGACACTGTTACAATTTGCATAATTTTCCAATCATGTATGACGTCAAGGATTGCATAAATCCAAGTTAGGTAACAGCAAGAACACAGTCAAGTGGAATGGCCTTAATTAGGACACGAGCAGGATTTCAGCTTGGCAGAATCCTTCTTCTGCTTTTTAGTTCCATAAGTGTTTACAAGGACACAAGATTACAGTAATGAAGGCAAAGAATACATTTTGTCCCTGAAAAAGTGTAGTTACTCGAAGTTTACGTCAGACTTGGTCCAATTTTCTAATTCTACCCTTCAATTTGTCCAATTGGTTTAGTCCACGCATAATTGCAACACTGATTTGGTACAAAAGTGTTTGTAATGCAGTCAGCAAGACAAAAATTGACTAATACACTGTAAATGACAACTATCTTGTAGTTCTTTCCAAAACTGCACGCTTTCCAATTTTCAAATTGTACCCTCAATGTGGTCCGACTGGTTCCAAGCTTGCAAGGTCAGGAAGACGGCTTTGTTCGTTTGTCCCATAGCCTTATGCTGACTCAACAGGCTTTTAGTCCCCTGGCGGCGCCTATCTCCTCTCCGAGAGGAAGACGGCTATGCCCAG
>NC_049984.1:3647403-3660821 GCF_000003815.2 Branchiostoma floridae
CCCCCATTTGATCTCCTGTTGTTCCAAGGTTCATCAGAAGAACAGGCAGCACGGGAACCCTGCCTCGTCTGGATCCTGACATCATCGCTACTGGGAGGGTACAACTCGTGGTACGTTGTCTTGATAACCTTTTGAACAAAGCAGAATAGTTTGCAGTGTATTGTCCACCCACTTAGAGAGAGGTATAAAAAGGTTTGTGTGTATGGTGTGTCCATGTTTTTTAATGTGTGTGTGCAGTAATTGTGTGTGTGTGTGTGTTTGTGTGTGTGTGTGGGGGGTGTATGTTTGTTTGTGTGTGTGTGTGTCTGTATGTATGTATGTGTTTGTGTGTGAGTGTGTTTGTGTATGTCTGTGTGTTTTAATGTCTGTGTGTGTGCCTCTCTGTGTGTAAGTGTGTCGGTGTTTTAAAATGTGGGTATTTCTGTATGACTCAACAAGTTGTAAGGGTATGCATGGGGGTAAAATTTCCCTTGAATTACATGCGACTTCCTTTCATTTATCATGGATACATAATTATACTAATAAGCAATATCTAGAAACCAGACCTACAACAAAACTGTGATTTTCCAGAGAACGCCCCCGGCTGCACAGATGGATGGACTGGAGCTGGAATCTGTGGACGGGACGTCTGCTTCAGACCTACAGTCCCATAGGGAGAGGAGACACTCCATAGACGGGGACAGTCCAAGGGGTAGGTAATATCTTGGTATTATGGCTCCTGAGGCTCTCTGTATTTGCTGAGAGGACAGAAGAGACTTGGCAACCAGGCTAGAGGTCACAGTCCCACAGAGAGAGGGCGATTGTCCCAGAGGAAGGTCTAACCTAATTAAAAAGTTGTAGTTAAAGTTTAACAGGAATGTACATGGAATACATGTACTTTTGTCTTGCAACAATTCAAGAAAAGAAAATTTACTATTTTGCATGTCTGATCAATGGAGAATTTTTAAGGTGTTCTCTAAAAACATTTTCCATCCATCCTTTTCAGAGACACAGTTTGAGCCAAGCCCACCCAAGACAAATTCGGCGCCGTCGCAAAAGTTACGGGAGCGGCTATCGCGTCACAGCGACGCAGACAAGAATGCAGCATGGGGCTCCGGGCGACGCAGAATACAGCTCTTCAAAATGTAGTTCAGCAAAGTGGATTTGTCTGTGGAACAGAATTCTGTTACATTTTGAAGAACATCTGACAAGAATTCTAAATTTCAACTTTCAATAAAGTTCATCTGAGTCAGCATAGAAGTCATTCTGTAAAAGATTAAGCTGTAATTTCCAACACAAGAATTAGACCTACCCAAATTGGAGTCACTTCAATTGGTGAAGTAGTTTTCCTTGACAAAGACTTGAGTTGATCAGTCAAAAACTCTGGTCAGTCCAATTTCATTTCTTGGAAATTTCAGTCTAACCCTTTTCAGAAAAATTCTAATGTCTCTTAATGTGATTGTGACCGAACATTTGTTACATTGTACATACAAAGAACAACCTATACAGGTTTAGTATGTACATTTATTGTTTACTGACAAATGCTGCTTACAGAATTCAGCATTTTGTCTTTTACACACTGCTTGAGGTTAAGGTTAAGTCACTTATTGTGCAAGAGTTTTTAGGAATACTTTTTACTGTATAATTTTGAGTGAATTCTGAACCAGACATTTCTATGTTGTACATATCTATCTTCTGATGATACTAATTGAATGTATATGTATATTATGGATTGATTTATTCATGACTTAACGATATGTGCTTTTTTGATTGACATATCAGGGGTCGATTTGTAATATACATTGTACCAGTTGTTTAATTCATGCACAATATTACTATCAGGCAACCACATCACTAATAACTGTAGGTGGTAGTTTTGCCTTGTTGAACAAACTATTATAATAATAATTATCATGATTTTTTACTTGGAAATTGTTGCAAACTTGCCAGTCTGTCATTTGTGTCTAGTATAAAGGGGCTTAATTAGATATATGTATAGTATTAGTTCAAATTGACTGTGTATGTTTTAATGTGTACGAGCATAAGAGCTGTTTTATTGGAATTTGGCACTTTTTGGCGTTGTGAATTCTGAACTCTGCTTGCACTATGCTGCTAGATATAAAACCTACATTGTTAACATGCACATGTGTAAAATGCTTCATGAAAAAGAGTAAATAAACTTTTATTCAATGTTTTACTAGGAAAACCAAACATAAGTGGAAATAAAACAGAACCCCTGGACTACACTGAATCGATGTTTACAATAGACAACGCCAAGGTATTGTAAGAAAAGCGAATGCCGTCACTCAGAAAACGTTGCAATATTTCACCCCCACATGTGCTTGGCGACATCCGAGTCCCTATGATATTTATATGCCCTTTGAATTAGCAGTCAATACACATAATACCATGAGCATTACTTGGGCACCAGAACACGAAATAATCTAACAATGACAATATGGTGATATCTACAGCCTTTCTCCCGATGAAAGAACAACCGTTACGATAGAAGGGCAGTCGTTTACCATATGATAAACTATTCTGCGTATTCGACAGTTACTACAATGCTCGTCGTCACTAATGACCTAATGGTTAACCAGATTGAATACTAGTAGTTGAATAAAGCTCCCATTGGCCATATAACTTGCAAGAAGACCAGAATGCAATGGAGGAACGAACTCTATTTCAGTGCACTGATTTCAGGCTTTCAAAATATTATCACAGTTTTGGCACGTCGGGGACAAGGTTGTATAACTCAGGTCACTGGGACGATTGTAAAGTGAAGTGATTCGACCTTGGATAATGTGTACCACCCGATACAGGTGGTGTTTTTGCCCCGATTCCAAAGTCCAAATCGCTGAGTTGGCGTAAACAAGTTGGTGACAGAACAGCGGTACAAGCCTCTGGATCGACAACTTCAACACAACATCGTACGCGATTGTCGTGATGCCGACGTGATTTTTAAGTGTATCGCCTATTGGAATGTTCAAGACAGCCACTCCGAAGTTTGGAATCTAGGAAGACCACAAAGAGGCCAACGGTTTGTTACCGGTACATTACTGCTGATGGTTTTACACTGGTTGAGAGTGTATGTTTTTTTCTCTGGACAAAAACAAAGCCACTGTCCTTGATTTGGCGTGACTGTCGAAGTGATTTGAGAGTCTCGACGTTTGAAAAGTTCGGAATACACAGGGATAATACCGTAAAGAGACAAACGGTTTGTTATCGGTACTTTACTGCTGGCGGTTTTACACTGGTTGAGAGTGTTAGCGTATGTTTTTCTCCAGCTCGGTAAACTCTTGAAAAAACAAAGCCGCTGTTGTCGAGAAGCACCTGCCGGTCGTTTGGTGACTTTACAGATGGCTTGTTTCACTGTATTCGTGCTGGCACCTTAATTACTGTTGACTGTTTTACATTGCACTGGTAGAAACTGTCCTTTTTTTCTAAAGCCCAGTAAACTCTGGACAAAACAAAGCCACTGTTATTGAGAGGCACCTGCCGTTCGTTTTGTGTATATATATAGATGGCTGGTATCACCGGCTTTGTGCTGGTACCTTACTGTTGACACATTTAGAGACTACTTTTGTTGAGAGGCACCTGCTGGTCGTTTGGTGTATAAAATCATATAGATGGCGGGCATCACCGGGTTTGTGCTGGGAATGGTGAGACTCTACGTGTCCCTGCTCGTGTTCGCCACGGTGTGCGTGGTCACGGCGGGAGTTCTCAACCTGGTCCGGCTCTCGGCACACTTCTTCCGCGTGCCGGAGCACCAGGCCCGCCGGAGGAGGGCTCGGAGGGAGAGCTACCGCGCGCGCCGGAGTCTCAGGCAGAGGCAGGCGTCATCCAGGACCAACAGCGACGCGTCGACCGGGGTGTCGGAGGCGGTTGAGTTGGACTCGGAGTTTGAGGTGCTGAACCAGCCCGAGGTAGTACCACCCTCGTAAAAATGGTATGTTACCTCACAATGACTTTGCTATTAACAATGAAGAGAAATGACTGGAAAAACACGAGTCCGAGGTTGTGTCACCCTCGCAAAATATTGTGACATTTACCTGTATCGCCTCACAATAACTGTATTAACAAGGAAGAGAAATGACTGGAATAAACATCAGCTCGAGGTAGTGTCACCATTGTAAAAATGATATGTTACCTGTATTGTCTCACTGTGACTGCTGGAAGAGAAATAACAGGAAAATTATCTTGGACGAACAGGTGTACAATGACTGACTCAGCCCGAGGTAGTGTCACCCTCGTAAAAAATGCCACCTTACCTGAGTGTATTGCCTCACAGTGACTGTGCTATTATTAATAAGGAAGAGAATCGACTGGAGAATTATCTCGGAGCAACAGGTATACAATGACTCAGAGTTTGAGGTGCTAACTCAGCCCAAGGTAGTGCCAACCTCGTAAAAAAGCCATTTTACCTTTATCGCCTATAAGGACTGTGTTAACAAGGAGGAAAAATGACCGGAAAAGACATCTTGGAGGAACAGGGGTACAAAAGGCGTGGATGAGTTATTCGTTAATCGAGGCCGTTTGTCAGTTTGGAAGACAGTACAGAGATATCTGCCGAAAATGAAAAGCGACTTGCACGATGACTCGGAGAGCGAGGCTAGGAGGTGAAAATGACGATGGGAATGAATATGGCAATCTGAAGAGCGAATACAGTGACCTGTTATCCAAACTATTGCGAGGCACCGGCACCAGGTTTTATAAGAAGCACGATCCGAGGAAATGATTTTGCCTCTCATCACAAAGAAGGCCATTTAGCAGGCAAAATCACCTAGGCTGGGCTCACCTGGCCTGGGATATGAGGAAGATAAAAGGGGCAAGGACGTTCAGTCTGAATCCATGGAAAAGACAGGTGACCAAGTTAAGGGGGGAACACTGACGCATATTCGTTAATTGTGCTTTACGACTATCACTGTGATATGTTGAAGATGTCTTTGAGTTGGACCAGTTTCCACCAGACTAACTATGCCGGCTACCGGGAGAACAGTTTTGCCTTTGGACTTTATTTTTCCACCGTTGGGAAGTGTGACTGTGACCTCATGAGTACTGAATCTCCTAGGCATATAGGCACTTTTTTGTACCGAATTCGACGACTCCGTGCCCCCGTAGGAAGGCCAGGTGGAGGCTAGGTTTGCACCGGAGCGATGTCAAAACGACCAATAGGACAAACATGCTTTGGTTGCTACGCGTATCCTTGACCTCAGGAGTGCAAAGTCTCCTTCGAGTAGAACTATATCTACTGTAGTGAAAATGTAGTCTGTGTAACGCAAACTCCGCTGTCCAGGGCTGTAACAGGCCCTCCTAGAGACCAGCAATGTTGGGCGGGCTGTATAAAAATCTAGCTTGCTTAAATCAGGCTAAGTGAAAATGGCACTTGGAAACTTCATCACTTTTGAGCCGTATGATATTTATATATTATGTGTAACTAGCATAGGGATTGCATCATACCCCCGAAAAGTTAACGTTATTGTTACTAACATAAGGAATCACCCTACATGATGAACCGAAGACTACATTTTAAGTTGTACATTATAGCATTGAAAAATGTGTGCCATAGATCATTGATGCAATACATGTAATAAATCTTGAAAAAAATATATCGCTGCTGATATTAGTTATAACTTATGGGCCAATGTTTAATCAAAGCCGTTCGTTTACGCCGTGACTTGGTCACCACAGTGCACATGTAAATCACGCCGAGAGAATCTGTGGCATTACAAACAACCTTTGCCCTACACGTAGCTGATACAACTAGTCGTACTTATACTAGTCCGGAGCAAAGACCACTTTTACGTTACCATAGGGCCGCACTGCCTTCACCATGTGGATAACGTACGAGCGCGCACCACTTTTTCACCCGTTTCCAAAGAAACAGTTTATGACCAGGCTGTGAATCGTACAAACTGCCAAACCCGGATATATCCGGCACACATATACATGTCCTGTGTGCCGCTTCCGGATATATCCGGGATAACGAATCCCCCCGAAGTAGCAACTTTGCGCGTGCGTAGCGCACGAACCCCGTAAGTTAGGGACTTCGGCCTTGTTCAGAGGGTTCTTTTTGGAGGTCAGCAGCCAACCCTGGCTCTGATAGCATTTTATAGTGCTGAAAATCTGGCAGTTTAAGGGTTTTAAGAAGCTGCAAAATGACCAGTACATGACAATAATGGGTGCTTAGCTTCACCTTCCAATACCGTGCCCCAGACACATTGTCATTGGACAACAACCCACTGTCACTACGGCCCTAAAAGACTATGGGACAACCTTTACCGTAACCTACACTAGCAACACCGAGAACCGCAGAATTCACGTCCATTAAGGCCTACGTCACATTTCCTACCCGGGGCCCGGCCTGGCTGTTTGCGGAAACGAAAAAATTTAGTATATGCCAATAAATATGCACATTGCATGCTGTTAAATTATTTCCGGTCCGTTTTGTGTTGTTTTTGTCTTTTATATCATACTTATCATTCCTGAAAACTGCCCGGCCGGGCCCCTTTGTGGAAATGTGACCTTAGCCTCAATTCGACACTTTTGAGTACCGTCCTGACGATTGATCTTAAGCATAGTAGTTTGTTTGAGCCAGCTCAATTCGACCTGCAGGTCCCTTTTCATAGAGGCCATGGGGGAGGTAAGGATCAGACAAAATATAACAGAGATACAGATTACACCGAGTCCTAATAAATCCATCAACATATATCAATACATAACATGGTACAACAACATAACAGAGATACAGATAACATGGATTCCTAATAGAGTCTATCAACATATATCATTAAGTTACATACACGTGGTACTTAAACATAGAGTAGGGTTCATAGTCCGTTCGTTGTGGACATCATTAACTGTTCACTATCGCTGATTTTGTTTACATCCGACCGGGGTGACGACTGGTAGGCAAAATGCCTTTCGCCTATTAGATTATCAATCAATATTATTGATTAACATGCAAATTCATCATTTGCCTACGTTTTAACGTTTTGCTTACCACTGCTTCCCTTTGACGTCATCGTATTCCCAGTCGAATGTTTGTAAGACCCTTGTAAGGTATATTCGTAAGACGCCGGCCTAGACGTTGACAGCATACTCCGAGTATGAGCGACAGGGACAAATGGGCTGCCATCTCGACTAGAGACCAGATGGACTCGACGTGAGGAATTAAGCATTCGTTATAAGTTTGATTAAGGATTATTCTGCGGTTGTTTTTGCTCGGGTTCGAACCTTCTTTTCGATAATTTTTTTACCATTTACATGTATAGTCATGCTGTCCTATATTTGTAATTCAAATATTTGCACGTTTTTGCTTTGTGCACGCCCCAAAAAGTTGTTAAACTGCTCAGATATGTCAGCGACCGGCCGGGCAGCGATAGAGTGACAGAATTAAATCTGTTCAATATTTCGTAAAAAACAGACTTGCACAGGCAGGAAATACATGTACCTGGGCCTTCCTGAATTGTGTATAATATAATAGAGTATGTGGAGAAGGACAACCTCAAGCCAATCGTTCACACTTAGGACATATCGTCAGAATAGACGCTGGAGCCGCATGTTCCCTGTTTCGACTTTATTCGAACCGACACAGCAAACACTTCCTTAGTGTTATGGGCTCGAAATATCTGACAATAATGATCGCATACAAAAAACACCACAGTTAGTCTACAAATTATTTTACAATCGTTTGAATTGGAGATGTCCGCTTATGATCACGAGACGGCCACGCGCGCGACCCAGCTACAGGGACAAGGGCAGGTGAGGACAACCTCCTGCTGTCCTTCAAAAGTGCGGCAGAGTTGTCTTCTCGGCACCGTGTGACATGTCCTTGCTCATTTAATGGCTCTTGTATAATTACAATTATGTTCTTTTGTGCTCTGAGAAGACACAACATTCCTCGCAGGTCGCAGAACGAGGCTGGACGTCTGTATTGACCTGAACGAGTTCGAGGTCACCATTGTGTCCTTACTAAGGTGAACGATTACATCGCTTATCGCTGAACGAAATTAGGTTATCAAAAATGTGCCATGGAGACCTCAATGGACACGTTAAAAAGGTATCATCACAATAAACATCCTTAGAAATAAAATAGATACTCATTCTGAACAAAGTTGTCACTTTATCACTCACAATTCACTAATCTCAATTGATAGCCGAAGGTGATATGCTTTGTTTTATTCAAGGACAAGCAACTAAGACGCGCATAACCTAAGGCTTGCCCTTTTCCTCACATAGCTTTTAAGATAATTGGAGGCAGCCGTCTGTAACCTCAACATGCTAGGCTACACTGCCTTGATTTTATGGATGTCATCCATCGGTGATTTTCGCCTGTTCTAACTTTTAAAAATAACCAGACCACGTGGCAACCAATAGCATCCCTGGTCAATCAGAATTTAATGCTTGCGAGAGAATCTGCCCTCCAGGGTAAGGGGGCACATGGTCAGGGCACGGGCTCACAGTGCCTTCTTTATGAACAAGAATGGCAGTAAAAACATTACTGAAATGACCACGATTGTCTCTTGTAGTCTTACTGGAGATGAACAAGCCAGGACAAACCAATCCTTTAAAAGAAAGAAGTAGATGTTCAGTCCTGTGGATTAGCAGCATTATTTTGTTGCTGTTCTTTTTTTTTTTGCCCTCGCACATTAGTTTTGGAGTCTTTACGCAAAGCAACTTCTGTGGTCGTCATTTCTCTTCACATGGCTCTTTATCATACAAACAACTTCTACGATCGTCCTTTTGTTCTCTCAGCAGGACTCCCTTGGAAATCAGTTGTTGACAACTGATGGGACCACCTTACAAGATTCGGACAAATGAATCGAAGTTCCGTTAAGTCGTTTAATTGGCTAAAATTTCACGTTAGACGAGTAAGAATGATAAGTCTGTTGTTGGTTATTAAATCCAAGGAGCTCCCGAAGTGGTAAAACTGATTTGACCCTGATAATAGAATAGAGCCCTTTTGTTAGGAACCCGAAGCCCCGCCCCTACCCCACGTCAGTACAGCTCTTTTGTCAATTGTTAGCAAACCGGACCGCCTCCTCCCATTCTCACCGCGCTCTCGACTTAAAATTTGACAGATCGCTCAACGAATTGTATAGAAAAGAAACGAATCATTTTACACTTTGTGTGTTTTATTGACTTCTCGGTCACACTTTTACGTTTTGTATGATATACCCAGTGTGAAAGTGAACCCGTCAGTTCAGCGCTTTTGTTTTAAAAAAAATGACCTTTACCTGCCCAAGGCAGTCGGGTTGGGCGTCGAGTTGGGATCAGAATAGCTACAGACCTTGAATATGATAAGGCGTTGAGACCTAATTGAACATGAAATGTAGAAATATATACAAACAACTTCTATGATCGTCATTTCTCTTGGCAGGGCTCGATTGGAAACTTAAGAGACCATCTTACAAGATTGACAAATAAATCGTAAAGGTATCGGAGCTCCAGTGAGTCGTTTAATTGGCTAACAATTCACGTTAGACGTGACAGAATGATTAATCTGTTAGTTAGTTACACTCATTTGACCCTGATAGTAAGACAGAGCCATTTTGTTAGAAACCCGGACCCCCTCACTCCACGTCAGTAGAGCTCTTTTGTTAAAAAAACGGACCTTCACCCTTCAAGGCAGTCGAGTTTAATTTAATAGAAACCCGGACCGCCTCCCCTCAAGGCAGTCGGGTTGGGCGACTAGGGGCGAGTCGGGACCAGACCGGCCGTAGATCTCTTAGCTGTCACTTCTTCAGACGAGACGGGTCTGAAGTTTGCTCTCTAGGAAGGAAGGTGAGCCACATATGTTTCTTCAACTGTAAGTTATCTTTATTTGGTGAAAGTTAGAGCATTTTTCACAAGATATGCATCACAAGTGATATTAGTATATATCCATTTGTACTTCTACTTTGAAAACATATTCATTCTGTATCTGTACAGTTGGTATAACCGCTCTAATGCAGCAGTCATATGAGCGTGTATATTAAGTCCGTCAGTGAGGTCAACGTTTTCATACGCATTTGTACCTAAAATACTCGCATCTCAATCGTTTTGTGAAAGTTTTAAGTACGCACGCATACGTACTTTACTGCCCAGCGTGCCTGATAGTTGGGTACATGCAAAAAAGACTACCGTGTGTACGCTCATACGCAAATCAAATATTATCAATACAGTGCATTGGTCCGACTTCGGTCGAGTGCGGTACAAGTATGCTATGCATTCGCGCTTCAGACGCGGTAAATACGCTTCTCTTGCGACACGAGCTATGAGCATCATAACGTAAACCATAACGTACTTGTCGACGACATATTGCACGGATTAGTATCGTTCGTCCTGCGATCGGACATCGCCTTGTACTTACGAGGGGTGATCAATAAGTTCTCGGTCTCACCCAGAAATAATAATCACAACTCAAATTTTATGGCGCAACTTCATAGTATGAAGATATCCTCCAAATCTTAAATCGTTGCAGTCATTACTTTCCAGGTATTCGTTTGTTGAAAATTAGAAGGTCGAGGTCGACTTCCCCATGCCGTAAACTATTTGTCATTAAAGTATGACTTTAATAAGAGTCAACAAAAGACACAAAACGTAAAAACATTCGTTCTTTATCCATTTCGTCATTTCTCTTGGCAGGGCTCGATTGGAAACTGAAGAGACCATCTTACAAGATTGACAAATAAATCGTAAAGGTATCGGAGCTCCAGTGAGTCGTTTTATTGGCTAACATTTTACGTTAGACGTGACAGAATGATAAATCTGTTGTTAGTTAGTTACATTGATTTGACCCTGATGATTAGACAGAGCTCTTTTGTTAGAAACCCGAAGCCACGCCCCCACTCCACGTCAAAAGAGCTCTTTTGTTAAAAAAACCGGACCGCCTCCCCCCTTTAAGGCAGTCGGGTTGGACGACTAGGGACGAGTGGAGACCAGACCAGCCGTATATCTCTTAGCTGTCACTTCTTCAGAGGTGACGGGACTGAAATTTCTTCTCTTGGAAGGTGAGCCACATATGTTTCCTCAACCGTAAGTTATCACTGTTTGGTGAAAGTTAGAGAGCATTTTTCAGAAGGTATGCACCATAGCTGATATGAATATATAACAGTTTGTACTTCTACCATAAAAAAAAAATATTTATTCTGTATCTGACAGTATGCCCTAATGCAGCAGTCACACGAGCGTGTATATCAAGTTCGTATGAGGTCCACGTTGATATTTTTCATACGCAGTTGTACCTAAAAATTACTCGCATCTCGATCGTTTTGTGAAAGTTTCAGGTAAGCACGCTTAAAAACGTATTAAGACCAGTGCGCCTCATAGTTTTAGACATGTACAAAACCACCGTGCGTGCGCTGTTACGCAAATCAAATCTTATTAATACGCAGTGGCAGTGCATTGCCCCCACGTCAGTTGAGCTATGCATTCGCGCTTCAGACGCGGTAAATACGCTTCTCTTGCGGCATCAGAACGTTAACCATAACGTACTTGTAGCAAAGATACAGCGTACGTCGCCGACATATTGCTCGGATTAGTATCTTCGTCCTTCAATCGGACATCGCCTTGTACTTACGAGGGGTTCTCGGCCTCACCCAGAAATAATCAGCACAACTCAAATTTTAAGGCTCAACTTCATAGTATAAAGCCTTTTGGAGACAGTAGAGTTGTGGAGTTACTTAGGAATCAGACTAGTAGGCATGCTTTCGGACGCAACGTAGAAGTCATATCTGTCGGCCGGTAAGTCGGATGCCAACCGACACTCTTCTCTTAAGCTATAAGTTGTCTTTATCTCGTAAAACGCTTTCTTCCCAAGATATGCATTGTAATAGTACCAATTTGGATTTCTGCCACAACTAAAACATGTTCATTCTAAAACCTGTATCGGCATTCACGGGGTAACCGCACTTCGGTGCAACAAAGCTCTCAGGCACGCGGCGCGCACGCAGCTGGGCACACCTAATGCCTTTGCACATCTTCCTGGTAATGCTCTACGATAGTTCTTAGAGAATAATGCATTTTTGAAAACATCAATCCCGGCTTGACAACTCTGGTACATTTCTTGTTCTTTTCTGAGCTGGTCTGGACATTTTTCGCGGTCTCCCAGTGACATCAACTGCATCTCTGTTTTCATGTTGGTGACACTAGCTTCCCTGCCGTAGCTCTTCGTACAGTTTGTCCTTACGTTTCTTGGTCAATTTAACGGTTCTTAGGGGATGTCTATGTGCAGATGTTGGCACATTGGCGCACTAAATCCGTAGTGTGTTTTTGGCACATATTTAGACACATTAGCCGAAGAGTATGGGCGGGCGTCACTCCACCTTAATAAGGGAAAGTTGTGTGAAGTGCCTTTTCCATGGGCACAACGTTGGGGGCACGGTGGACATAATGTGATGTATTTAATAGGGTCTGATATACAACAGAGATGTTCAACAGTTGTATGTCCGCGGTCTTACAATCTTTGGTCGCTCATAAGAGTTGCTGACATTTGACTGGGGTCGTAGGGGAAATTAGAGCAGCTTTTTCTTGGGTTTCGGCGCTCATCCGCGCTTTGGCCAATTCTTGGTCGCAGCGAGAGTGCCGTCCAATGGAAAGAGGGCATACTGACGATCGCGACAACTTTCTTGAAAGATCAGAGAATCAATAATCATAATGTAACATCGGCTCGGCCGACATGTTACACAATGGGTAAATCATAACGTTTACAGGTGGCAAAATGTAAGGTTAGTCATGAAAAATTGAATGTTTTAGACGACATTCGTTCTATTTCAGCAGAACAGTTGTTGAAAAGTATGGTTAAAATCCAGAAATCATGTTGCTGCATTTGAGTTCAAAAACTTTTTATCTTGGCTAATGACTAAACTTAAGCCCTAGCCTTTTGATGGTTTAGGGTCATATCGCTTTTCGATCTCGTGTTAGAACAAACAAGGGACACGCATGCACCCTCAGACTGAGATCCTGTCGAACACTATTTCGAACAGTTAGGGCCGATTTACATGAGGCAACAAAAAAAAAATTTCCTACGACGTTCGACGCCTCCCGACAAATTGCACGTACGGCGGGTTGTGCCCTTAACTTTAGCCGTGAAAAAGATGTGTAGACTGGGTACCATACCATCGAGGCGCTCGAGATACTCTTCCGCGCTTTAGGCGTAGCGAGCCCGTGCAGTTAATTAGCGCAGGCCGGGGGAGTTCTTACTCGGGGTTGGTTAGGTTTCGTCGCAGGCGGCGTAACTCCAAAGGCCAGCTACAAGCTTTAGGGCGAAATCTCAAAGGCTAGTCAGATAGGCTGACAGGTGCGGGTCCTTATCTTTAATTGTGATCAGATATGCATGGCCTTGGCAGGGCTCCTGAAAGTTTGACCATGACTCAGACATTTCTGCCCATGTTAACATCATGTGTATGAATAATGCATGAAGTGGTCTAGACATCCTTACACTTCAACAATGTCTA
>NC_049984.1:3660921-3667130 GCF_000003815.2 Branchiostoma floridae
ACCCGCATCTTTTAGCCTGGGTACCATCTCCTCCCTGGTCGGCTTTGGAGTGCTTTACCCGGCCCAGTGCTAATACCGCCCTCACATTAGGCGAAAATTGATCGGACAACGAGTCTACGAGCTCTAAATTACGAGTAGGCATGACCCTGATGCCGACGAAGAAATGCCAGAGTTCCCCCCTTCCCGTCAGGGTCATGCCTCCTCGTAATTTAGAGCTCGCAGACTCCGATCGATTTTCGCCTAATGTGAGGGGGGTATAAGCACTGGGCTAGGTAAAGCACCATTGTCATTTGAAATCATCCACCATGTGGCTTTCTTCGGACTGCAACATTAACTCTCATAATTCCGCCAGATGCCACGATACTACCACATGAGAAAATGATCAGATGATGTATTAAGAGATGTACCAATGCAGCATTAACCCCGAGGTCTATACATGTATGCAGATATTCAGGTGTTGAAGATAATCTTGAAAAGGACCCTTGAACAATGTCTTCGGATGTGGCGGTATCATGGCACAGATGAAAAGTAATGTAACGCCTATCGTAAAGGTCACCGCTCTACCGTTCAAAGATGGGTAGATACAAGACTTCTTTTGTCTTGCAGAGCTAGAGGGACCAACATTCCTGAAAGTTCGGTATTGTTCTCTGGCCCAGTCATTATTTCCACCATTTTGACATGTATTCGACCCTGAAGTGAAGTGTAGGCAGCAAACTAAAACGCGACTTCATCTGTGCTGTCCTGTAAACTGCACCAAAGTGGAATTTACAGAGATGTGTTCTTCATAATCGACAAGCAGGTTTAAAGGTGCCCTCTTACTACACTTGCATCACGCTTGCGTCACTGCGGGGTTCGTTTACTGCGTCACTGTTTTGCTATTTTCTCCGATTTTTTTTATAATTTAGATATTGCGTACTACGTAAAGGTATGACTTAGAAAACGAAAAAATACAGGCATAAAAAGTAAGAAAATTCGTTCTTTATCTCTGAAATTCTTGGAGTATTTTTCGAACCCCGCAGTGACGCAAGCTTGACGAAAGTGCAGCGAGAGTGCATATTTAGTGGGCGAAGTGCTGACGGTTTCTGACAGGCTTCACAATCAGATTTTGGGTCCCAAACTGCGCGGCGCCCATCCTGCGGCTACACGCAACCTTCACCCGACGGCGTAAGAAGGTAGACTGTCCCTGTCATTTCTCAAGGCGTGTTCACACATGCGTGTACACATGCGTAAATAATCAGGTCCATGCGAGGTCCGTGTCGAAGTCCTAGCCCCTATACCAGGCTCCATGGGTCACTGGAAAAATAACAGAAATTGGGCCAGGTAACATGCCTGCGGATTTAGCTTGTTGAAAATCATACTCCTCGGACAGCTAACTCCTCCGGCATGTTATGTGTCTATTTTAGATTTGTCCATTTTTTTGTGCCACGCGATCACACTGTTATTAAGAGTAAGAACACCTCATACATAATCGTACATCGGAGCAATAAATCACAAGTTGTAGTCCAGTCCAATGTACAGAGGGGTCGCTGGCCGTTGGGAAGGTCATCGACTTATCCGGTCGTCTGTTAATAGGGTTGTCAGTTTAAGATAGATTGTGCAAATACTGCGCCATGGATGCAGTGGAAGATGAAATACATGTAACTGCCTCCATTATGAGGATGAAGGAAACAACCTATTCGACACAATCAATAAAATATTTCAAACTTTTCACCAGTTGGTAGGCCTCCAAAAAACTATATTCTTGTTAAATCACAGAACCCAACAATCATTAAAGACGTGGGACTTTTCATCAGCCACTCCAATGAAGAAGTCAAACCTCCCAGTAAACAATGTAGAATCATGTGTATAGATAGCTGTATAGAATAGACACTTCTCACTTTTTACTGTCTCAGGTACCCTTGCAATTAGCCTTCGGGCATGAATTTGCAAATAAATAAATAAATATATTGTTAATACATACCTTGAAAGATTCATACGACATATCAAATCATGCACACGTAACAGTGGTGTTCAAGCGCCGCCAAACTGACCGCACCAAACAATGCTTACACTTTTTGCGTAGTGGTTTATGCTTTGGGTTTGTGAGCTTGCGGCCCGGATTCGAATTCCCGAAGCATTCTACTCGCCTCTTACACTGGTTCCCACACCGGGAATCGAACCCGGGCCTTAGCAGTGAGAGCGCCAAATCCTAACCACTGGACCATATTGGTTCGAATCCCGGGAGCATTCTACTCGCCTCAAATGCAAGACCAGATCACCCATACATAACTGTGTTGTAATCATTATAATGTTATTGATGAAATTTTGCTGCACTGTATCTGTATGTAGTTTATTATCTGTATGTAGTGTAGTAGCCGTTGCCATACGTTGTATCCTGTACAATTGTCGAGCAATAAAGTTCATTATCATATAGCCAGGCGCCGTGGACCAATATAGGTAAGAAGTTTCAAAAGGTAGGGAGAGCAAGAATCCACCCCGGCCAGCAAGAAAAAGGGCCGGACGAACAAACTTGATCTCGTCTATGGGCTAACGTTACTATGTATGTATAATGTAATGCGCTCTCCGGAGTAGTCATGTCTAGATGACAATGTCTATATGATAATAACGTTAATGACCCACTTTCCTTCGGTGTATACGGAGCCATAATTCATGGCGGTTCCTATAACCACCTCGTAAACTACTTCGTCTGTTACGCGGACTCGGTCGCTTCATTCGGTGGTCATATGAACTGCCATGAATTATGGCACCGTATACACCGAAGGAAAGTGGGTCATTAACCCTATATTCATTCACACGATACTTAAATCTAAATACTAAAATCCACTAAACTTTTGCAGAGCGACTGAAGAGGAGTATCATGAGAAGCGTAGTGCCAGTCCTCCTGCTGGCGGCCCTGGCGGCCCTGGCTGCGGGAAGCCACTTCCGCGGAACCACCATCTCCTGGAGGCCGGACGAGAACATCCAAGGCCTGGTGAGTGGGGCTGATACAGTAGAAGTCGCTTAATTGCACAGCCTATCTGCCAGTGAATTTCGTGCAATTATCGGGCTGGTGCGAATGCAATAATGCGAAGTTATGTAGCTGGACCTCTCCGGTTTGGGATTTGGGGATTCCGTGCAGAAGTCTGCGTCAATCCGTTGTGCAATTGTCTGGCTTCTACTATACCACTGTTGGACTGGCCTCACCAGGCTCCATGGATCGGTGGTACATGGTACCCACTAAACATGGTAAATTGGGTGCCTAAACACCTCAAACGACCTCAAAAGGCTCTCTGGATACATTGGTTTATAATTAGCATGTCTAAATTTTAAAAAACGCAGCAAATTAAAGTATCTAACGTTATTTGGAGTCAGTCCACCGGCACTAGTAAATTAATGAGTTAAGACCCCTCTAACACATTTCTTCACTAGTAGACCACATGTTACCAGGATTTTACCAGGATTTTCTTATTAGTGAATTGAAACCCCTCTAACTCATTTTTTTACTAGTAGACCACTTACAAATTTCTCTTTTTAGTGGATCAATGAGTTAAGGCCCCAATTGCTGAGCATTCCACGTAATTACATTCGCCAAGAAGGTTATGTTTTGGGTTGCATTTGTATGTTTGTATGTCTGTATTAGACCATCATAACTCAAGAACACCTGGATGAATTGTATTGATATTCGGTATGTGGGCAGGTCTTGTTAAGACCTAAAAACGAAAATATTTTGGGGCCCCTAGCGGCCTGTTTCGGTACTGCAGCGGAACTTCCTGGTTTGATATCTCAAGTTCTGGACATGCTTCGGCTATGATTTTTAAGTGGCAGACAGCTCTTGATACCGAGGGTAACTGTTATAATGTTTGGGCCCCTAGCGGCTTGTTTTGGAACTGCAGGGCAGGTTTAGATTCAGACTTTGAAAGGGAATAACTCAAGAAGGGTTTGACGTCTTGTCATGATTTTTCTATTTTTCTAGGTGCACTTCGCCTTCCGGATCGCCTGGAGGCACTCCTCAACTAACAACGGGTGCAATCCGCAGAGGATAGCAGATGGAGTTCTCCACGGGGACACGGGTTCTGATGAACAATGGTATGTAATAGAGCCCGTATTGACAACATCTGTTTAAAATGATTCTTGGGTGGGTTCTTAGAAATTCACAGATTCTGATAATCACAGATAAACATCTTGTATTTTAGCTGACCGGTAGATGAGATAAGGAAGAACAAAGGGGCGATCACAGTTAATTGATGACCTGTCAAGTACATGTGGGAAGAATTTGTTTTGTTTACGTCAGCACCCAGCTAAGAGATAAAAAGAAGGAACACCAGAGTCCCAGGTCAGTTCGGAGAGGGGAGACACAGAGACAGTCATGATGTGACAGAGGAGAATAAAGATCGTTTCTCGGCCACGGCAGATCCTCTTGTCCGTCTGTGATCATTTTCTACGACACCAGTCCACCTCCTTCGTTACAGGTACACCACGCAAGACGGTGCGCTCTCGCCTACCCAGTACTACTGTACTGACTACAGTGAGAGCGAGAACTGGGCCGCAGGAGGGAACACTTTCAGCTATACTTTTCCTGACCTACAACCCCGGACAGTGTAGTAAGTAATCAGGCACCGATGTCGTGTTACTCGAGTTCATAGTAGGGTAGAGTAAAGTACAGTAGAGTACAGTAGGGTTAGAGTAGGATAGAGTAGTACCAGGGATAGAGTAGGGTCGAGTGTAGTGTAGTGTAGTGTAGAGTAGAGTAGAGCAGAGTAGAGTAGAGTATGGTAGGGTAGGGTAAAGTAAAGTAGAGTAGAGTGTAGTGTAGTGTAGTGTAGAGTAGAGTAGAGCAGAGTAGAGTAGAGTATGGTAGGGTAGGGTAAAGTAAAGTAGAGTAGAGTGTAGTGTAGTGTAGTGTAGTGTAGACTCAGTAAGCAGTGGATCATATAGGAAGTTTATTTGCAAGTTCGTGCCCGAGGGCTAATTGCAAGTACATGTACATGGTATACATATAGTGACAATGGACAGCCATAAATAATATTCTAAGTTGCAGGAAGTCTATGGCGCTCACTGTCTCTATTAAGGAGGCTTCTAAAGCTCTGATATAGATGGCTTCTTTAAGAAGTCTGGCCCGAGTGATTCATAATATGTTTATATTTTTCTGTTCCAGCTATGAAAATTGCTGTTGGATCAGTGTGCGAATACACGGGTAGTGCGGACATGGTATGCCACGACTGTAGTGGACCTCGCAACCAGGGCTGACACTGGCCGGCCAAACTCTTCACCAATCAGTGCAAGTTCACCGGTTGTGAGGTAAGTATAGCGTTAGACTTTAGACTAGAGTAGTCGCTTGATGATGATGAGTAGCTTACACTGTTTGCCTGTAATTTTTTGTCTGGCTATGGTTCTGCTTATAGAGCCCCCCCAACACCCAACAACAATATCAATCGTACGGGTTTGTACAGCAGTGCGACTCCACAGTTCTAAAGACGGTTGTTCCTACAGGTTTGTACAGCAGTGCGACTCCACAGTTCTAAAGACAGTAGTTCCTACAGGTTTGTACAGCAGTGCGACTCCACAGTTCTAAAGACAGTTGTTCCTACAGGTTCGTACAGCAGTGCGACTCGTCAGTTCTAAAGACGGTTGTTCCTACAGGTTCGTACAGCAGTGCGACTCCACAGTTCTAAAGACAGTTGTTCCTACAGGTTTGTACAGCAGTGCGACTCCACAGTTCTAAAGACAGTTGTTCCTACAGGTTTGTACAGCAGTGCGACTCCACAGTTCTAAAGACGGGTGTTCCTACAGGTTTGTACAGCAATGCGACCTCCACAGTTCTAAAAGAGGGTTGTTCCTACAGGTTTGTACAGCAGTGCGACTCCACAGTTCTAAAGACGGTTGTTCCTACAGGTTTGTACAGCAGTGCGACTCCACAGTTCTAAAGACGGTTGTTCCTACAGGTTTGTACAGCAGTGCGACTCCACAGTTCTAAAGTCGGTTGTTCCTACAGGTTTGTACAGCAGTGCGACTCCACAGTTCTAAAGACGGTTGTTCCTACAGGTTCGTACAGCAGTGCGACTCCACAGTTCTAAAGACGGTTGTTCCTACAGGTTTGTACAGCAGTGGGACTCCACAGTTCTAAAGACAGTTGTTCCTACAGATTTGTACAGCAGTGCGACTCCACAGTTCTAAAGACAGTTGTTCCTACAGGTTTGTACAGCAGTGCGACTCCACAGTTCTAAAGACGG
>NC_049984.1:3667479-3669988 GCF_000003815.2 Branchiostoma floridae
GTTGTTCCTACAGGTTTGTACAGCAGTGCGACTCGTCAGTTCTAAAGACGGTTGTTCCTACAGGTTTGTACAGCAGTGCGACTCCACAGTTCTAAAGACAGTTGTTCCTACAGGTTCGTACAGCAGTGCGACTCCACAGTTCTAAAGACGGTTGTTCCTACAGGTTTGTACAGCAGTGCGACTCCACAGTTCTGAAGACGGTTGTTCCTACAGGTTTGTACAGCAGTGCGACTCCACAGTTCTAAAGACGGTTGTTCCTACAGGTTTGTACAGCAGTGCGACTCCTCAGTTCTAAAGACGGTTGTTCCTACAGGTTTGTACAGCAGTGCGACTCCACAGTTCTAAAGACAGTTGTTCCTACAGGTTCGTACAGCAGTGCGACTCCACAGTTCTAAAGACGGTTGTTCCTACAGGTTTGTACAGCAGTGCGACTCCTCAGTTCTAAAGACGGTTGTTCCTACAGGTTTGTACAGCAGTGCGACTCCACAGTTCTAAAGACGGTTGTTCCTACAGGTTCGTACAGCAGTGCGACTCCACAGTTCTAAAGACGGTTGTTCCTACAGGTTTGTACAGCAGTGGGACTCCACAGTTCTAAAGACAGTTGTTCCTACAGATTTGTACAGCAGTGCGACTCCACAGTTCTAAAGACAGTTGTTCCTACAGATTTGTACAGCAGTGCGACTCCACAGTTCTAAAGACGGTTGTTCCTACAGGTTTGTGCAGCAGTGCGACTCGTCAGTTCTAAAGACAGTTGTTCCTACAGATTTGTACAGCAGTGCGACTCCACAGTTCTAAAGACAGTTGTTCCTACAGATTTGTACAGCAGTGCGACTCCACAGTTCTAAAGACGGTTGTTCCTACAGGTTTGTACAGCAGTGCGACTCCACAGTTCTAAAGACGGTTGTTCCTACAGGTTTGTACAGCAGTGCGACTCCACAGTTCTAAAGACGGTTGTTCCTACAGGTTCGTACAGCAGTGCGACTCCACAGTTCTAAAGACGGTTGTTCCTACAGATTTGTACAGCAGTGCGACTCCACAGTTCTAAAGACAGTTGTTCCTACAGGTTCGTACAGCAGTGCGACTCGTCAGTTCTAAAGACGGTTGTTCCTACAGGTTTGTACAGCAGTGCGACTCCACAGTTCTAAAGACAGTTGTTCCTACAGGTTCGTACAGCAGTGCGACTCCACAGTTCTAAAGACGGTTGTTCCTACAGGTTTGTACAGCAGTGCGACTCCACAGTTCTAAAGACAGTTGTTCCTACAGGTTTGTACAGCAGTGCGACTCCACAGTTCTAAAGACGG
Organism: Branchiostoma floridae; assembly: GCF_000003815.2. Lineage (NCBI taxonomy): Eukaryota > Metazoa > Chordata > Leptocardii > Amphioxiformes > Branchiostomatidae > Branchiostoma > Branchiostoma floridae. The sequence continues at coordinate 3,668,781 of NC_049984.1, forward strand.
TTGTTCCTACAGGTTTGTACAGCAGTGCGACTCCACAGTTCTAAAGACGGTTGTTCCTACAGGTTTGTACAGCAGTGCGACTCCACAGTTCTAAAGACGGTTGTTCCTACAGGTTTGTACAGCAGTGCGACTCCTCAGTTCTAAAGACGGTTGTTCCTACAGGTTTGTACAGCAGTGCGACTCCACAGTTCTAAAGACAGTTGTTCCTACAGGTTCGTACAGCAGTGCGACTCCACAGTTCTAAAGACGGTTGTTCCTACAGGTTTGTACAGCAGTGCGACTCCACAGTTCTAAAGACAGTTGTTCCTACAGATTTGTACAGCAGTGCGACTCCACAGTTCTAAAGACGGTTGTTCCTACAGGTTTGTACAGCAGTGCGACTCCACAGTTCTAAAGACGGTTGTTCCTACAGGTTTGTACAGCAGTGCGACTCCACAGTTCTGAAGACGGTTGTTCCTACAGGTTTGTACAGCAGTGCGACTCCACAGTTCTAAAGACGGTTGTTCCTACAGGTTTGTACAGCAGTGCGACTCCACAGTTCTAAAGACAGTTGTTCCTACAGGTTTGTACAGCAGTGCGACTCCACAGTTCTAAAGACGGTTGTTCCTACAGGTTTGTACAGCAGTGCGACTCCACAGTTCTAAAGACGGTTGTTCCTACAGGTTTGTACAGCAGTGCGACTCCACAGTTCTAAAGACGGTTGTTCCTACAGGTTTGTACAGCAGTGCGACTCCTCAGTTCTAAAGACGGTTGTTCCTACAGGTTTGTACAGCAGTGCGACTCCACAGTTCTAAAGACGGTTGTTCCTACAGGTTTGTACAGCAGTGCGACTCCACAGTTCTAAAGACGGTTGTTCCTACAGGTTTGTACAGCAGTGCGACTCCACAGTTCTAAAGACGGTTGTTCCTACAGGTTTGTACAGCAGTGCGACTCCACAGTTCTAAAGACAGTTGTTCCTACAGGTTTGTACAGCAGTGCGACTCCACAGTTCTAAAGACAGTTGTTCCTACAGGTTCGTACAGCAGTGCGACTCCACAGTTCTAAAGACGGTTGTTCCTACAGGTTTGTACAGCAGTGCGACTCCTCAGTTCTAAAGACGGTTGTTCCTACAGGTTTGTACAGCAGTGCGACTCCACAGTTCTAAAGACAGTTGTTCCTACAGGTTCGTACAGCAGTGCGACTCCACAGTTCTAAAGACGGTTGTTCCT
>NC_049984.1:3670088-3670988 GCF_000003815.2 Branchiostoma floridae
AGTGCGACTCCACAGTTCTAAAGACGGTTGTTCCTACAGGTTCGTACAGCAGTGCGACTCCACAGTTCTAAAGACGGTTGTTCCTACAGGTTCGTACAGCAGTGCGACTCCACAGTTCTAAAGACGGTTGTTCCTACAGGTTTGTACAGCAGTGCGACTCCACAGTTCTAAAGACGGTTGTTCCTACAGGTTTGTACAGCAGTGCGACTCCACAGTTCTAAAGTCGGTTGTTCCTACAGGTTTGTACAGCAGTGCGACTCCACAGTTCTAAAGACAGTTGTTCCTACAGGTTCGTACAGCAGTGCGACTCGTCAGTTCTAAAGACGGTTGTTCCTACAGGTTTGTACAGCAGTGCGACTCCACAGTTCTAAAGACAGTTGTTCCTACAGGTTCGTACAGCAGTGCGACTCCACAGTTCTAAAGACGGTTGTTCCTACAGGTTTGTACAGCAGTGCGACTCCACAGTTCTAAAGACAGTTGTTCCTACAGGTTTGTACAGCAGTGCGACTCCACAGTTCTAAAGACGGTTGTTCCTACAGGTTTGTACAGCAGTGCGACTCCTCAGTTCTAAAGACAGTTGTTCCTACAGATTTGTACAGCAGTGCGACTCCACAGTTCTAAAGACAGTTGTTCCTACAGATTTGTACAGCAGTGCGACTCCACAGTTCTAAAGACGGTTGTTCCTACAGGTTTGTACAGCAGTGCGACTCCACAGTTCTAAAGACGGTTGTTCCTACAGATTTGTACAGCAGTGCGACTCCACAGTTCTAAAGACGGTTGTTCCTACAGGTTTGTACAGCAGTGCGACTCGTCAGTTCTAAAGACGGTTGTTCCTACAGATTTGTACAGCAGTGCGACTCCACAGTTCTAAAGACGGTTGTTCCTACAGGTTTGTACAGC
>NC_049984.1:3671088-3674189 GCF_000003815.2 Branchiostoma floridae
TGTTCCTACACGGTTCGTACAGCAGTGCGACTCCACAGTTCTAAAGTCGGTTGTTCCTACAGGTTTGTACAGCAGTGCGACTCCACAGTCTAAAGACGGTTGTCCTACAGGTTCGTACAGCAGTGCGACTCCACAGTCCTAAAGACGGTTGTTCCTACAGGTTTGTACAGCAGTGCGACTCCACAGTTCTAAAGACAGTTGTTCCTACAGATTTGTACAGCAGTGCGACTCCACAGTTCTAAAGACAGTTGTTTCTACAGATTTGTACAGCAGTGCGACTCCACAGTTCTAAAGACGGTTGTTCCTACAGGTTTGTGCAGCAGTGCGACTCGTCAGTTCTAAAGACAGTTGTTCCTACAGATTTGTACAGCAGTGCGACTCCACAGTTCTAAAGACAGTTGTTCCTACAGATTTGTACAGCAGTGCGACTCCACAGTTCTAAAGACGGTTGTTCCTACAGGTTTGTACAGCAGTGCGACTCCAAAGTTTTAAAGACGGTTGTTCCTACAGGTTCGTACAGCAGTGCGACTCGTCAATTCGTATCCCGGTGGAGGACCCGGATGGGGATACCGTCAAGTGCAGGTGGGGTGTTGGCCTAGAGGAATGCGGAGAGGTCTGCGGTGCCATGCCTAATGTGACGCTAGACGAGGTACGTTGAACCACGAGTGCTGTTTCACGTTGCCGCCTCCTGAAAGTGACTTAGATGGAATAATGCCAAAGGTACATACTGTTAATGGTAAAGTATATCTTTCTTAATGACCTGGTCCAAAACGAAGTAAATGTAGTTTGTTTTTACTCGCACACAATACGAGCGATCACTGTTGTTGTATTCTTATTATCATTAAATCCTCCCCCCTCCCATATCAACACACAGGATTCCTGCACCCTGTCTTACGCGGCGGGATTAGAGGACGGCTGGTACGCCATTGCTCTTGTTCTGGAGGATTTCTCCCCTGACCCTGCCTGCTCTTCGGGGTGCGGCCCCTACACCGGGATACCGCTCCAGTTCTTAGCTCTTGGTATGTCAATTCAGTCCAGTTTTTCTGCAACATTCTATAGTCATTTCAGTCCAGTTTTTCTGCAACATTCTATTGTCAATTCAGTCCAGTTTTTCTGCAACATTCTATTGTCAATTCAGTCCAGTTTCTCTGCAAAATTCTATAGTCATTTCAGTCCAGTTTTTCTGCAACATTCTATTGTCAATTCAGTCCAGTTTTTCTGCAACATTCTATAGTCATTTCAGTCCAGTTTTTCTGCAACATTCTATTGTCAATTCAGTCCAGTTTTTCTGCAAAATTCTATAGTCATTAATGATATGATGTACAGAGCTCCAAAAATATGGCACATTGCAGTTCAAAGCCTGGGTGAGGTTTCTTCATTTATGAGCGTGGTCTCTAAACAGCTGTTAGCTAATTAGAAAAGTGGCTTAACTTTAAAAATATTTATTGTTATTCTTTGATTTGTTGACAACTGGTCGGAAATCTCAGCTCAGTTGGGAAGAACCTTCCCCGGGAATTTTGTATACATGTAGGCCTCAGTCGTGTCTCCGCATAGGATACTTAACTTAAAGCGAACTTTCGGAATATCATGAAATTTATGTAATTAGCAAGTAGCCTGTTGCAAAATTCTGGATTTGTCTCACATTGAACACTGTCTTTCCTCGAATATTGCATAGCTTTAAATCTACATCTATTGTTACCTTATTAGTTTAATTATACCTTATAGCTACTTGTCGTATACAATATACCTAAGTTGTACATTGTACCCGTTTTACAAATGCTGTGCAATAAACTTTGACTTGACTTGAAATTTCTTGCCTCTCTTCACCAGTGGAATCCACCTCTACGCCCTGCAACCTCAGTTGTGGCTCCACATACTTAAGTTTAAGCAAACTTTTGGATATTCTTGAAATTTCGTTTCTTTACCAGTGGAATCCACAGTCATGGCTCCACATTAAGCGAACGTTCGGATGATCCTGAAATTTCTTGCCTCTTTTCACCAGTGGAATCCACCTCTACGCCCTGCAACCTCAGTTGTGGCTCCACATACTTAACTTTAAGCAAACTTTTGGATATTCTTGAAATTTCGTTTCTGTACCAGTGGAATCCACAGTCATGGCTCCACATTAAGCGAACGTTCGGATGATCCTGAAATTTCTTGCCTTTCTTCACCAGTGGAATCCACCTCTACGCCCTGCAACCAACGCCCCATGATTGTCGGTGACGAGCCCCGGGACCAGAGCTGTGTCGGCGTTCCCACTGGCGACACCTACACCGCCGTCATTCAGGCGCAGGCAGAGGGCGCTGGAGTCACGTAAGGACCTTTCAAACAACGGAGTTGATACGCCAAAAAGTACTAGTACTTACTCAAAAAACCTGATATGGTTTTGGAAACGGTCAGACGTTTCAACTTCCAAGTAGTGTTCGTCAGTGACACTGTGTCACTGACGCCAGTGTCACTGACAAAAACTACTGGATAGTAGTTGAAACGTCTGACCGTTTCCAAAACCACAGGGTGCTGGAGTCAGGTAAGTACCTACGTAAGCAACTGAGTTGATACGCCAAAAAGTAGTTACTCGAGCAACTGGATATCGTTTTGGAAACGGTCAGACGTTTCAACTACCATCAAGTAGTTTTCGGCAGTGTGTTCAACTACAATACTCTTTCCACGTGCAGAGAGCTAGGCAGAGAAAACAACATGTACCAAGTTTTCGGGATGAGTCGGTTTGGATCAAACTCGTGAAACAGAAACATGATCAAAACGTGCTTCTGGATCAATAATAGGACACATGTATGATAGATGAATACAATTTTTTCTTCCTGCAGGATTGCTGACATCCTGACGACTTCTCCTCTCGGCATGACCAAGTCCAGCCTGGCTGTCGATCCCAACTACGAGCAGCGTGCCTCCGTCACCGTCACCTGGACACCGACGGCGCAGCAGGCCGGCCAGCACATCTTCTGCTTCCGGGCCGCGGACACAAACAAGTAGGGACTTATCTATCAATTTAATCCATCCATCCATCCATCCATCCATCCATCCATCCATCCATCCATCCATCCATCCATCCATCCATCCATCCATCCATCCATCCATCCATC
>NC_049984.1:3674289-3714380 GCF_000003815.2 Branchiostoma floridae
ATGCTAGCAGGATCATATATGGAATGTTCACTGAGAACAAGATTTGTTTAGGTGCGCATGGATGACATTCGTGCACCAATCGATGTTGTACTGAACAAGAGGGGACCTTCGGATAGGTCTGTTAGTAGTTTGTTGACATCGTAACTTTAACAAAATACGAAATGACGTGAAAGGCCATCTTCTGTTTCCGTGCTGTGGACTCAAACGGGTATGGCCTTTGTTTGTTTGTTTGTTTATGTGCACATGGATGACATCCGTGTACGTCATTAAACAATTTTTACTTGCCATTTCGGTCATCCAAAGATTCTTTCGGCAACGCTCAGAAATTTGCTGAGATGGGGCTCCAAGATGTTCAAAGATGCTTATATCATCAATGTAGTTCCTTTTGTCTTGTCATTTGAGTGCCTGAATCATCTGTTTTTGTTTTTTTGTTTGTGATGACCGTTGTTATCTTTATATCCCAAAGCATCGAGTCCACCCAACGCTGTTTGACAATTTTAGCAGGAGGTAAGAATCTAAATTTTAACCGGAGATGGTAATATTATGTTTTTCCTTAGTTATTTAAACGTTAACATTTACCCGCGTAGTTTCTTGTAACCTTTAGACACGTTGGCACAGTTTAGCACAGTATATCAACCAATCTTTCGCAGCTATCAGTATTGACTGAAACGTATCAGACGTGTACGGTACAAGGCGACAGAAAGAATACTGAATACAGAGTTCTGCATGAAACAATGGCAACAGAATCCAATACAGTCTTGCTTGCTTGTTTTCTATGACACCAATACTATAGCTGGCGCCTATTCTGACAGCTAATGGTTGCGTTAACTTGCATGGCACTGATAACAACTGTGAAGCAACCCTGCTGTTGACTCTGGTCATTATATAAATTGAGTGTTTTGCATATTGCTTTATAGGCTCCATCGGTGCCATTTATGCCACCAATGATTAAGCTTTATTGCTTCAAAATGTCATTTCCCGATTTAGCTTTGTCCGATTTGAAATCTGTAAACTGCATTTTATTTTGGGTGACAAGCGCTATGGTTTAGGTCTAATTTCAATGTGCCATTAATTAAGGAAAAAATTAACTGTGATAGCTTAAGTTAATGAGAAAAATGTTTGATATTGTGGTATATGCCCAGTGTTAAAGGCAACCTTTGGTATTTCAACAGCGACTCCTCCCGCCGTGGCAACGATGACCCCATCTGGCTCAGTCCTCTCGACTCAGCAGATCACTTGGTCTTTGACTTTCGACATGGAGGTATTTTTTTATAATATTGTGTTCATAATACAATAATTATGGCATTGTTTATCATGATAATTTACTCAACTCACAGATATGGCGTCGTGTGTGGCGTAACTGGTAGAGCGTTCGGCTCGAAATCTATAGGTCATGAGTTCGATCCCCGCCGTTCCCCCGACGTTGTGCCCTAGCTTGGGAAAGACACTTTACACGACTTTCCTCACTTCACCCAGCTGCAAAAATTGGCACCTGACTTCGGTCAGGGAGGTGAAAGAAAAGACTACCTTTACCTTCTGTCTGCACTGTGTATGTGGCAATGTTAATATAAGTTACAAAACTAAGTTACTGCAGTGCCACATTGTCCACCTCTGTCCAAAAGCAAATAAAAAACAAACTGACAGATAGTTTGACGTGAATTGCCACGTGTGGAATCACCCCGTTTAGATTTAAATCACATTATCCATCAAATCTGATTGCTGATTTATCCTCATGTAGTCAGACGTTTTGACAACGGGTGTTATCTAGAATGTCAGACCGTTTCCAGATCACATCTAGTTGCTTGAGTATCTGCTTTTTGGGGTATCTTATTGCCTGGATGGCTAACCTTCATCGATGACTTTACTCTTCTACAGCCCATACTGGCAACAACACCCAGGTACATCCGGTTCTTCAACGACGCGGGCACGGAGGTGCACGCTATCGACACCAGTTCCTCTGACCTCCAGCTGTCCGGAAACACCCTCAGCTTCACCACGGCTCCGAACGTGTTCGCGGCAGGCGGCCACTACATCCTGGTGGACCAAGGTGTGGTGATGAGCCCGTCATCAGGCTGCGCGACCGGCGGTCCTGCCTTTGCCGGCATCAGCGACAGCAGTACCTGGACATTCAACGCCAGTAAGTTTTGCCCAGGGCGCCCAAAAATACACCTCTCCTTTCTGACATCACACGCTATCTGTCCCCAAAAAATCAAGACCATAGCATGTCCAGGTCAAAAGATACAAAAAATTGACGTTCTGTAGCAGTACCAAGGTCACACACCAGGAGGCACAAAACTGACTTTGACCTTCGTCTTCCCTACACCTACCCACATAACAAATATCATTACAATCCATTGAGAGGTTCTAAAGTTATGCTGACCACAAATATGCGGAAACACAGACACACCAAAAACTATACCTCCATTTTTCATGGAGGTAACTACACAGAAGAATGCTCACTGAGAACTAGATTCCTTGAACACAAACGCCCAGTTCGCTGTCGTCGAAGGTCTCTCCTCACAGCCACATTAGATACCAGGCCATAACGCTTCACTGGACCAAGTCAGAATACTGGACACGGGAAGACATGTACTTTGTAAGAGGAATAAAGTAGGCATCAGTGCATGCCATAGCTAATCAGAGGCGGTGGGAATGATACATTTTTAGCACGTTTGACCATTTTGCTGATGTCACGTATCTGCAAGGTCACGTGTCTGTAACTCTCGCGAGATTACGTTCTTAAGTGATTGGCTATCAGCATTCATCCCGAAGAAGGCAACAGTGGTCTTTGATCCGTGTATACCATTGTGATGGAAGAAAGTTCAGCATCTTACGAGTCATGTAACCGTGTTTTTCAGGGCCTTGCCCAGAAGGCTATGATTACCAATTCGGCATCCAGAAGTGCCTGCACCTGCACAGACGTCCCATGACGTACCTTGACGCTAGGGCCTACTGCCAAAGCAGGGGTGGCGGAATCTTTCAGCTCGACGACGCAGCAGACGTGAGCAGGGTGAAGGCCGCCCTGGCAGGTCGCAGGTGACAATTTTTTTTTCCATTTCATGAAAAACAATATAGTATGCCTACATTATGTTACAATTCTAAGACCATTTATCCGTGCACAAAATAGAGCGCTTACCAACAAGCTTTCGATCGGCCGTCTGATCCTTCTCAACTTGAAATGACCCAGAGCTTAAGTAACACATCCGGAACGGCAGTGTGACGTCAGCAAAGGGTCAAAGGTGCTTGGCAGTCGGTATCGACTTGAATTCTTTGGCGGAAATACTGAGTGCATTCTACTACGCTTTATTCGTGACGTGATGAGCTACTCGTATGTCGTGAGAGACACAAATTAGCTATTTCCACATCACACGGGAACTAAACATAAAAATATCATAAAAATAGACCTAATCTAATACTTAGTATAGTGTCCAAAGTCATAGTCCGAATATCTTCGTAAACATTCCAAACTACTGCATCTTTTCTTTCGAAACTCTTCATGTCTGTTGTTATTTCGTCCAATTCTAGGGTGGGTATGTGGGTCGGTCTGACTGATGAGGTAACCGAAGGGACCTTCGTGTGGGAGGCCGGCACCGCACTGGCCAGCGGGGACTTCACGGACTGGGCCGGTGACGGGTTCGACCATAACGGCCGATTCCGCCACTGCGTGCAGATGAAACGGAAGTTCCAGTGGCGATGGGTGGTGCGCAGCTGCAGGAGGGCGAGAAGCCTCTTCTTCTGCCAGCCCTGAGCCCTGGACTAGAAACTTCTTTTTTTACATACAGTAGAAGCCTGTTAATTGCACAGCGGATTATCGCACACTTCTGTTTATTGCACGGAATCACAAATATCCCAAACTAGTGGGGTCCTTATATCCAGGCAGAGCATGCCTGTGCCATTAGATAGTACTGTAAATGCAGAAATGTTCGCTGTGGATTAATGTGATGATTTCTATAATGGTATTAGACTGCAGTCTATGATTTTACCGCAAAATTAAAACCACCGCGAATAGTCCTTTTCCCGCTACCGCGAAATTAAATCCCCGCATTTACAGTATCAAAGCCCTGGGCAAGGAGTATAGCTGACCAAAGGGAGTCAGATGGGTTAAGCAGGCTCCTTGGCCAGCTTTGATACTATCTTATGATCTCTTAAGGGCACCGGCAAATCTGCCTGGAGATTATGGGGTCCACTTTGAACCACCCGGATAACTGCACGAAATACACTGGCAAATGGGGCGTGCAATAAAACGGCTTCTACTGTAGCTGACAGTCATCAGGTCGGCACATCAATCTTGAAAACATCCTTGCCTTCTTTTGTACTACACCACCGTATTTTTCCGCAATTATAAAGTAACGTTTCAACTGTCTGACTACTGCTGTCTTCATCACTCACAAACATTTTGTACCTTGCACCAATAGGACAAATTTAATTTGCATTGTTTACTTTGGGGGCAATAGCACAGGTCTATTTCGTACTAATATGACAACTTCACTTGTTACTGTTAACACAATGTAATTTTACAATGATGAAGACAGCATACAGACTGTTGAAACTTTTGTATACCAGAAAAATTAAGTTGTGTACTAGCAAAATTATGTTGGTAAAATTCCTTTTATGTATTTCTTCGTTTTGGAGATAATAACGTCATCATCAGATATAAAACTTTAACACGGACTCTATTATACGTTTTTTTCTGCTGCAACTTCACTACTCATCACCCCAATCAACCATTATGAATCATTTGAATAAAATCTCTCGATGGTCTCTGTCATGAAACTCAACTTTCAAATGAAAATCCTAATTTTCTCTGACGGTGGCTTGGAAGACACTTAAATTGCTTGGTAATAGAAATATTTCTTAGCTTTCACCATTTCTTAGGAGACTAGATCTCACAGCTACTTTACCTGGATTCATATTACTCTTAACGACAACAATACACACGAAGCGTAGAAATTTGCTCTATATATAACAGTTACTATGAAATTTGTTGAGTGCTCTGTCAAAACCAATTGTCACTTTTTATCTTCCGAATGAAAATTTCAAAATTTATGAGGTCCCTGAAACTCTTGTTGTATATACGCAGGTGAATATATTAAAAGTATTCTATGCATCATATAATATGATATATTATGTGTAACAAAATATAATCTCTATGTCTTAATTTCTGTCCTGAACAAATAGTTTGGTGTATAGTTATACCATTAATGCATGATGACACAGAATTAAAAATTGTTTTTCATTAGGTATGGGTTAGTCCATACATGCATGATAATACAGAATTAAACATTGTTTTTCATTAGGTATGGATTATTCCATACATGCATGATAATACAGAATTAGACATTGTTTTTCATTAGGTATGGGTTATTCCATACATGCATGATAATACAGAATTAGACATTGTTTTTCATTGGTATGGGTTATTCCATACATGCATGATAATACAGAATAAGACATTGTTTTTCATTAGGTATGGGTTATTCCATACATGCATGATAATACAGAATTTAAACATTGCTTTTCATTGGTATGGGTTATTCCATACATGCATGATAATAAAGGGTTAAACATCATCATCAAATTCAAATTTTGAAGAAAATCCACATTAAGAGAACAGTTACAGTAAAGACACGCGTACACACGTACGTACGCAAATGCACGCATACAGTATTACCCATAAAGTATTTGTCAATGATATGGTGGGGAATAAAAAGTGAGGTCACAAAAAAATGTTGTATGTTATTTTTTTTCTGAGCTTCATTTCTTGCCTTTCTGCTAGGTATTTGTGTGCGTGTGTGTGTGTGTATAAAGATCTGTATACAATTGTATTTTACCAATTTTCACTATTTTCCGATGACATGTCATGAGGAGCCTGGTAGAGGCTGGCTACTTTAAAACTGACACCCCCTCTCTACTTCTAATCGAAACCATGTAACTGCTACAGATACGGTATGATGCGATGTATAAAAGCAAGTTTATTCATTGGTCAAAGATCAGTAGAAGTATTTGAAGGTTTCACAATCAAGATAAGGGTCTCTTTAGGGAAGTGACAAAAGCATAGTGTAAGAAACCATACCTTGCAAATGTAAAAAGTCTGTAATAATTATACGCATCCCTTGCCCCACTAAAAGCATTTTATGTGCCATCCATTGCACACAGTACTTTGGCACAGCAGTACTATTTCCCCAACTTAACTAACAATCATTATGCAATGCACCATATAAAGTGATTGTACAATTGGCTTTTCCTTATACAAATGCCCACATATTGTAGATATCCTGGTTACAATATTGCACAGAGGATTACATATTCTCCATATAAAAGAGAAAACTACAAGCAGCAAGAGCATGATCATCTAAATATTGTGACTGTTCATTGCATCTCAAATAAAGGTTGTAGAAGAATTACTCAATTGAAAACCCTAAGTTGCCTGACTCTTTCTAAATCTTAAAATTCACTGGAAAATACTATGAGTTTATCTTTGATTATAAGATAATTCCCTTCCAAAGCACAGTTCATTAGTAGAAACTCTGGGGAAACACTGGAGAAACACACCCTGCAGAAGAGGAGATACTCCCTGTGTGTATCTTCCCTTTTTTCCTAGTCAGAGGGTTCCTAAATGTTTGCTTTGGAGGATATACATCCGAAAGCTTTCCTTATGGCCAATTAGAGACTGTGATTCCAATGTGTTTATCATGAGTTTCATGGTCAATCACTCCTAGGAGGAGAGCATAGCAGACAGCAGGCTGGCAGGTCCTTCAGTGTCTGTGGGTGGAGCAATTGGTCATGGATATTAGCTATGTTTCCATTGGGTTTCAAATGTGTGTCCTTCAGTTACACATTAAACTCAGAATAGAAAAGTGTCCCAGTATGTGTCTACTGCATGACTGAGCTTTGCGAGATAATTGCTGCAAAACAAGTCCATGCTAACATGCTTGATGTGGACTTCATATCCTTGTTACAACTGTATTACATTAAGCACCAGCTGTAAGTAACAAAACAAGACATATGAAGCTCTGAGGCTGACGTGTATAGTACGTAGGTGGTCCTTTTTCAAGTACTATTGTCCATTCGTTTTGTCAACAATATACTGTAAGCCAGTTTTAGAAGGAGTTTATCACAGGTAAACAACTGTCATATGAAGAAATTTTGTTCTAATCTTACACGGTACAATTAGATACATTGTACAGTAGAAGCCGCTTAATTGCACGGCCTATTTGCCAGTGAATTTTGTGCAATTATCCGGATGGTGCAATAATGCAAAGTTATCCAGCTGGACGCACCGGTTTGGGATTTAGTGCATTAAGCAGAAGAGTGCGATAATCCGTTGAATGTGCAATTAACTGGCTTCTACTGTATATTGAAGGTTGCAAGTCAAGTATATGACATAGTATGCAAGGTTTCACATTGGTTGTTACAATCACTTAATAAATGTAATTAGATTAATGATATTGTAAATATTACGTTGATGAAGGTCAGACATCCAGGTAATAAGATATAGTGTAAAAGCTAACATTGCTGTGGCTGTACATTACAGGACCTGAGTTAGTGCTAATTTATTGCATTGCAAAATATCCACTTATTCTCATTAACAAAATCTCACCTTCATACCTACATGTAGTCAAGAGTCTTTTGTCTAAATCACTTCAAATTTGGTTAAAAAATTCACCCATATTTCTACACGATTCCTGCAATTTTTATAGTCTCCCTCAATAGTTATCAATGTGTATGACTTACAAGTATGTGCTACATTTTTGGATATATGAGAATTCTTGTACACAACCAAAATTAAACTTACTTGCTTACGTTTTTCGGTGTCTATCAGACACCTTCCTCAGAGCTTCTGACTGGAGTTCTGCTTCTCGTCGCTATATGTAGCCGATGCATAGGTGGCGCTTTTGCGACGAGAAGATTATCCTTTAATCCACCCGAGTGGTCTGTTGTCTTCCCTGTCTATGACTCCAGTCAGAAGCTCTGAGGAAAGTCTCTGATAGACACCGAAACGTAAGCAAGTTTAATTTTGGTTGTGTACAAGAATTCTCATATATCCTATATTCTACCATCCTGATGAAATTATTTTCGTATGTACATTTTTGTTTTACCTAAAAGTTTTGAAACAGCACATACAGCAGTAGCCCTGACCTTGAGAAATCATGACGTGTGACCTTCATCAGTTGCTGTTTTTGTTGGGCGTTTCCATGAGTTTCAGCAGCAGTATTGAACCCTGACTACAAAGTATTGCAGAAGAAAGGCACACTTATTATTTATCGAGAACTATATAAAAAAAACGTGTTAACATCCTTATAAATTTCTATGCAAATCTATTTCAGAAGTCTGTTCTTGTTAAGATCTGTCAGCTCAATTTCATTTCTTCGCTTTTCCGTAAACAAGAAGTTACCTTTTCTTGATAAAGGATGGTCGCATATGCTATATACAGTATATATCACATTCTTGTGTCTGTAACTTTATAGTATTTTTATGCATGACATGATGACAATAAGTATTCAAAGGTTTTCCATCAAATAACCTGTGTTGAAAAGTTCTGTATAATACAAAGTATAATATAGAATTTACCAGTCCTACATTTCACCAAGTTTTCAAATTACACAATTTTCTTTTGTCCATTCTCAAATTTCAAAAATTGAATGTCAAACTGCAGACCAGGGGAGCACCAATTTAGTCATTTTTTTCATAGAAAACAATTTCATTTACATTTTCAGCATCATTTCACCAATTTGAAAGTTAGGCCCTACCAATCTCAAATTAACCCCAAGAGAAGAAACAGAAGATCTAGCCTTTACCTATCAAAAGGTATATCCAAAGTCTGGTAGCTTTACAAGGATTTCACCCTGAGAAAGTTGTGCGTTAGTTCAAAGATTTCGCCATCAAGGCTACTGCTCTTGTCCTGCTGTCACATCAGATCTGTCAATCATCAGAGATGACACCGCACTATTGCCATACAAAACGGTACAACATGTAGAAAGGTTGGTAGTATCAAAACTGTTTGTTTCTGTGAATAAAGAGGTACTCTGGGTACTTGAAGACTGAGATCCGATAACGTTTCTTTCAGGCTTCCTTCACGCTTCCTATTCGGGTTTAAATATGCGAGGAATAGTCACAGCCCCTAACACTAATCGGATGGTACGCAGGTTACATATTAAACAGTCTCCCTCAAACTACACCTAACCAAAACACCAGTGGAATCAAGTCTTACCTGAAATATCTTCTCGACTTTAACCTGATACCTTATTATACTTCAATAATCACTATATTATACACACTGATGGAATACAAAACTTTGGTAATGATTTTGAGCATTGAAAATACAGCACAGCAATGTCACAGAGTGAATCATACACTGAAATTAAAGTATTTTGCAACTATTTTCGAAGTCCAAAAAAAACTTAAAAAAACAAAGTACCAGAATGTGTCAATAAAGATTAGACATCCAGTTAATATCAAAGATACTCCCTCTAACAAAGTGCTTTTTGATTAAATTCCAGGTAACCCCTTTATTCACAGAAATCTGTAACACTAATTTCAACATGTTGTTCAGATGTTTTGTCAGGATGGTCCAGAGTCATCTTGCTCTTCTTTTTTCTCCTCCTCCTCCTTTCTTTCTTTTGAGTCAATTCCAGGTAACCCCATTATTCACAGAAATCTGTGACACTAATTTGTACTTGTTGTTTTGTCAGGATGGTCCAGAGTCATCTTGCTCTTCTTTTTTCTCTTTGTTCTCCTCTTTCTCCTCCTCTGTTTTCTTCTCTTTGTGCTTCCCTTTGGAACTGTAGGCATCAGACAATGTCTCTGCTTTTTGAATAACTAATGAACAAGACTTCCAGGTAACCTCTTTATTCACAGAAATCTGTAACACTAATTTGTAGTTGTTGTTCAGATGTTTTGTCAGGATGGTCCAGAGTCATCTTGCTCTTCTTTTTTCTCCTCTTTTTTCTCCTCCCTCTCTTCTGTTTTCTTCTCTTTGTGTTTCCCTTTAAAGCTGTAGGCATTGCTGCCATTAGACAATGTCTCTGCTTTTTGAACAACTAAATGAAGAAGACTTCCAGGTAACCTCTTTATTCACAGAAATCTGTAACACTAATTTTTACTTGTTGTTTAGATGCTTTGTCAGGATGGCCAGGAGTCATCTTCCTCTTCTTTTTTCTCCTGAAGCAGTTCCTCCTTTTTTTTCTTTTTGAGTCAATTCCAGGTAACCCCTTTATTCACAGAATCTGTAACACTAATCTGTAGTTGCTGAGATGTTTTGTCAGGATTGTCCAGAGTCATCTTGCTCTTCCTTTTTCTCTTCCTTTTTCTCCTCCTCCTTCTCTTCTGTTTTCTTCTCTTTGTGCTTCCCTTTAAAACTGTAGGCGTCGTGAGGGAAGGGGTAAAGGTCATCCTCGCAGTACGGGTTCTTCACGTGAGCCTCCACGTACGTCTGCAGCAGCTGGCCGATCGCTTCCGCGTCGCTCTGGAACGGGGAGTCGGGGTAGGTGTGCCTCAGCCACGCCCTCTCCTGCGGAAGGATATATACAGGGTTAGTCTTCCTGCTGATGTTAGGGGAGTCGCTCTTTTTAAATGTCCGATAGAATTTATGAGATTAGGGGTGGGTACTGGTACAGAAAATTCAGGTCCAGGTCCGGTTCAGATCCAGAGGATCAGACCCGGGTCTGGACCTGAACCTGATTCAGTATTCAAAACAATGCTCCATTTAGCTACAAAGAAATATGTTTTGTGGAGTATTCTACTCCCACTGGCATTTTAAAATCTTACAAGGCTAACTGCCTATGTCTACTGGTTGTAAACCTTGGTAGAAATGACTATATACTCAACTCTACTCTCAAATAAGCAAAAACGGTTTTGTATATATACTGGTACACCGTATTGGTACTAGTACCCACCCCTATGTGAGATGTATACATGAAACTGTGCATACATCAGCACCTGGTCACACTGCAAAGGAAAGGCGATGTTACATCTACATCAGGACTGTCTCCAGGACCCGTCCTTCCGTCGTGGGACAGAAAATAATTCCATGGTGACCCAATCCGTCCTAAAAGTTTAAACTCCATGACAAAAACTGATGAAACAACAGATTTAAGAACAAAAATCAACAATATCGGCTCCTAGACTAAACAATTAGTTTCATTTGTATATTTATATGTTTCGAAATGTATGTCTATTTATTTTCTTTGTGATATGCTTTAAATTTATTTCCTTGTATGTAAATACTGGGCCCTATTGAAAGCCAGTTTCTCTAAAATGAATAGGCCACCCAGGCGTTTGAAAATAAACAAACAAAAACAAAGACAGAAAGAAATTAAAGCTGCAGACAGCCCTGATTTACATGACTGACTATTGTATCTCTCTATGTCAGCTGATCTCTCCTAATTTGTCAAGCTCTGTAGTATCTCTGCACTGATTTGTCATCAGATCGTGCCTCCTTTGTAGACGTCTTCAAAGCGCTGACGTTTATTTTTGCCGGGAGCGCTGATTTGCCATATTCAATATGAGCAGTTTCTCTGATGCCTGGGCCCCTGGGGTGATCATTGATTATGTGCCTTATTGCAAAAAATCATGAATTTGTCTGGGAAATGAGTCTAATTAGATCAGTGCTGTCGCTATAAGCCCATATTACAAGCTTGGTGAATGGCAGAAAAACCGTCCAACAGACGTCTTACTTTTTTATAATTAGGCCACACCAATTTAATTTCTTGGTTCACGGATTTGCTCGCCCCTATTTTTTGAAAAAAATAAAAATAAAAATAAAAATTATCACTCGGCAAATTTTCACCATTAATGAAACCATTCACCAACTTTCTGGTGTAGCAAATTGGCCTTTATATTATAAGCTCCTTAAAGTGTGGGTACAGGTGCTGTTACTGTATAATAATAGTGTTTTTGTACTTTTTTCAAGCTGAAAACTTTTTTTCTTTATGTTTTGGATTAGCCGTTACCTTTACCTCAACCATTTTACAATTTTTATTTTTATTTTTATTTCGCCCTCTCGCTCCATATTTTTAATGAAAAAATCCGTGAACCAAGAAATTAAATTGGTGTGGCCTTAGAAGAAAGTTTTCTCCTAGTAGCTGGTCTTAGAGCAAGATTTCTCTCTGAAAATGTCATCTGCCTCTTAATGTTTAAGTAGTAAAGCTGATAATTCTGGTCAACAGGGAAACCCTGCTTGTTAAGTTTCAAACATCCATTATTATGGCCCATAGTATTAAAAGTGCAAATTAAGGAACCACAAGGTCTAAGTTCCTCTTTTGTAACAGTGATACGATGTTGCTGCTCTTTCACAATCAAGTCTTCTCGACCATTGAAATGGCCTAGAGGCATGAAGGCATGAAGGCTGCAGACACAAAAGTACCTTTCGGCTGGAAGAAAAATGACTTTTGTCCACCCGCATGCTTCTCCATTGCAATCATTGAACTAATCAATCATTCATCAAGCTTGCCACACTCTTAGATAAGGGACAGATCTGGCAAATACTGCACCACAACAAATATGCAACTTTTTGCATCCTACAAAATGGTATAGTTACTGCATTATACCATGGGCATGGCAATCTGTACAGTTGAACTGTCAATACAGAACTGAAAAAGTTTAACCGTCCAAGTGTCAGTACAGGCCAATTATAAAGCTGCAGCTCAAACTGGCCATGACATTTGGCGGGTTAAAATGCATACGTCTATCATTATTTGTGTGTAAGCAGGCAGGCGACAGCATGCCGCGTTCTGTACAGTGTCCTTGCACAGGACTCAGCATACATTGTACATGTGCAACATTGTTTCTAATTCAAGGATACTACAGTCAAACCTGATTAATTAGGCATCAACCTGGCACAGACAACCACTTCCACAAGCCACATCTTAAAACAGTCATGTCCATTTTAACATACTGTAAATGCATTTAAGTTTGCAGGGGTTCAATGTTGCGTTTGAGAAGGAGTTATTATAAGCGCTCGGACACTACAGAAAATGCGAACATAAAACTCCAGCAAACATTTAAATGCATTTATAGTAGTTAAGCCCACCCTGTCCTGAGCAACAAACCGTCCTCAGCAACCATTTTCCTCAGTCCATTAAGTGGTTACTGAATCTAAGTATGACTGATTACAATATGGAGGGCAAAGCATTTCTTTTGTAGCAAAATGTCATAGAATTGCATCCAGCCTTTGTCATGACCCTTACAACTATAATATAATAACAACCAACAATATGCCAAAAAGCAGCTACTCAAGCATCTGGATATGATTTTGGAAACATTAATTACTACGGCCTGTAATGTTCAAAGTGCAAACCAGGGAACCACAAGGTCTAAGTTCCTCCTATGTAAGAGTTCCTCTTATGTTTCCAAAATCATATCCAGTTGCTTGAGTAACTGCTTTTTGACATATCTCATTACCTGGATGTCTAACTGTCATCGACCCAACCAACCAACCAACGATACATTTCAACTGGAGTATAAAGAAATCAGTCACCCTCAAGCTCATCGGCATTCCTACGTCGTTCCACTTTCGCTTGTCTGCTCAAACGGTTTCCTCTCCTCTCTTGCCTCTTCGGGAGCCGAGGCAGCCGAGCATCCCAGGCTGCTTCGAAACCTCTGGAAGCAGGTCGGATTCCCGCCGCTGGCTTGGGACGTCAGAGCCTCCACCTCAACCAGCAGGTCTTCCGCGATTCCCTCGCCGTCTTCATCGTCTTTTTTAGACCCGGTGATCATCCTCATAATGAAGCATTGCCTTTTCTCTGGGCTTTCTGTAGTAGACTTGTCGTACTTCGGTTTGGGACTACTTCTTGGTTGTGTAGTACAGGCTGCCCCTATGTTATCTGTAGTCTTGGAGGTGCTGGGTTTTACATTATGCCCTCTCCTTGGACTGCCGTTGTGTTTTGGTCCAGAGCTGTTTTTCGCTTTAGAAGCGTGAACATCCCTTCGTTGAGGATTCTGAGTCCTCGTGGTGTCTCCTACGACACCTGAAAAAGTCGCGCTGCGCTTTTTTCTGGGACTGCCAACATCTGACGGCACCTTGCCGTACCCTGTCGCATTACTAGCTATGGAGATCTCCCTCGATAGTCGATGCTGTCTAACCCTTTGAGAGTCCGAATGGCCAGCAGTGGATGCTGCACTTGTCTGTAGAGCCTTCGTTTCATCTTTCGAGCTTTGCGAAGAAGATGATTTGCTACTGCTGATCGAAGTTCTTTGCTTTCTCAACGGACTTTCTACACTCGTCCTTTTTGCCAGTGGACTTCTCGGCTCGCCTATCCCACCCGAAACAGTCGCGCTACGCTTTTGACGAGGGCTGTCGATGGCGCTACCCGTCGTAGAGCGTAGTTTTTGACTTTGGCTGTCCTTTGCCTTCGCGTTCTTTGCCAACGTTGGGCTGTGCTTTGGCCGTGGACTGTCTTTAGCACTTGACGACGTTTCTGCAGGTTTCACAATCAAGCTCAGGTCTCTTTGGGAGAGTGACAGAAGAGAAAAGCGGTTAAGAGGCAAACAAGGATGACACAAACCGCAGGGTTCTAGTCAGGATTTTATTTTAGCATAATATAATGGCCAGGAAGCAAAACCACCAATCAAGGGGATTGCGTGGAAAGCCGATATTAGTCCTTCCAGGGTAAGGTCTTTTTTTTTTAAATGTAGGGTAAGTACTCTTAGATCATGGACTTTCAAGTCTGTCAAGATTTGGGGGATGTTTTTGGTCAATTTGGAGGGTCGTATCAACATTTTCATACTTGGTCAGATATTACTCCACAAGTCATGTATATACTAGCAAAGTAGCAGTATGCTAATTGAAAATTAGCGTAGTGGTCCGCATTTAGTGTGTTGGTCACAATTAAATATTCTAGCGTGGTGACCCGTTATGCTAAAATGAACAAGCTAGAACCCTGGTTGAAACCACATTGGCAGGCAGTTCTTCATTACAAACACAACAGTGAGCCACACAGAATGATACAAACACGTAAACCAAATCATACAGTTTTGTGTACCTTATATAGTGCATCAATGTGCAAGGTAGAGTGTAGATGTATAGTTAAGTTTTTTTCTGTCAAATTTGAGCAGTAGTGGTAGTTATTTGCCAGATCTGTCTCCTGAGGTCTGATACTAGTATGATAACCCTCTAGTAATACCCTGAGTGTAAATGTCTTTGAAAAGGGAAAAATATAACTATTGAGAAAAAGGATTCAAAGTCAAACACAACAAACATGAGTCTAGCGAGGAAGAAAATCAAGTTCCCAATATATCCATGAATTCATGTTAAGCAATCAAGTAGAACTTGTATGTATATATCCAAGGTTTGATGGCTTGGAATTGTTCTGCAAAAGTCCATTGGCATTGCAGGCTTGCCATTGCAAGTTCTCAGAGTTCATTATTGGGTGGGCCGACTACTCTCTATCTTTGCAGTCCAGGGTTGAATTGCCAGGAGCTAATACAACAGGGTTGTAGCCAGCCTGAAATCATTTTCAGTCCCCTCGATTTTGAATGGGAATCCTATCGAGCACCGAAGGCATGGCGTGGTGTTGCGCGTCATTTCTAGGGGGTCTGGGTCCCAGAAAATTTTGAAACCTAGACCCTCTGAAACACTATTTCCTGCATTTTGAGGTGCAAATTTTGCTTGTTCATTAAGCTGTTCAATGTCATCTGTTTTGGTGAGGAAGAACACATGGGTTTCATTTTTTTATATCTTTACATATCAATTTTTGTCTGTCCCTGGGGACAGAATGGAGAAAACTTTTTTCAGTCCCCAGCTGCATAATTCCTTCAAAGGACTGAAGGACAGGTGCTGGCTACAACCCTGGCTTACAATAGGCTGAGCTAAGTTGCAATGGTCTGGAGCGGATGCCATTCGACGCTAACTTAGGTGACCTCAATATGACATTAACTGCCACAGGTGCAGCCAAAGGACTGAAAGTGCCATGCCATGCCATGTACATCTGCACTTTGTGGCTCTATTACAAAGTGTCAGAGCAAAAATCTGAAAGAACAAAGGCGCAACCCACGTATAGTAGTGCAATATAGTCATGTACATGTGATGAGCATGATGAGCAGCCATAAGAAAATGTTGCAAAAAACTGCGAGACTGTTGCATAGCCGTACATGTACGTATGTGCATGAGGGTGTCATGGTGATGACAGCAAATAACATGCATCCAGTGATCTCATACACTCAGGTAATAAATATATATCATATAATTTCAGCACAAGGCAATCTCCAACTCTATCTAGGTATACATAGTTTTTTATCATTGAAAGCTAGATTTATAACATCTTTGCACACGGTGCCATCTTAGATATTGCAATACATTTACATGTAGCATGCTGGTGGTCAAATATACTCATATCACTCAAACTCGGCTAAACTTGGCTTGAATGTATGCATATGTGAGCATTGGACAGCCATGCCATATTGAGTGACATCACCCATGCATGCAAAGATGTTCCACAAATGTGCAAAAAGGCAAACATGAAACATCAATAGCTTATCACAGATACCTCTTATAACTAATGCATAAGTGCTTTGAAAGCATGTCTGGATAGGGGCAATCCATTGAAAGCTTTTACCAAGACCTAATATGCAATATAGAAGTCTTCTTAAAAGTCTCAAAAGTTCCCAGAAATCAGAAATCTTGATATCATCTGATTATGTTGTTGTTTCCAGACCTTTGCCACAATACAGCAAAGGGAACACTACTAGTAGGAGAACAGTCTGGTAATGTCATTAGACTATCAATAGAAGTGTCTTTTTTCTAAACCCCCAAATTAGCAGGAGCAACTAAACATACATGTGACACTACGTCATGTACATGTATGTGGGGCACCAGCTGTTGATCTAGATGCCATGACGTCAGTACGGACATGACTTGTGATATTTCACTTTGACTGTGTGACATCATCTTCTATAGGGCGGGTCAGCCCTTGAAGGGCTGGACAAGTCCTCTGGGCAAGTGAAAGTCATGATCGGGCAAGCGTATGTCCTACCCACTTGCCCGATCAGGCAAGTCATATTTTTTTGATGAGGGGGTTTTGATGTACCTGTTTTGTCTACTGTCAAACAAAAGTCGAGCACACAATTTTTGCAATTCAGCTTCTGATGATGTAGGATTAAACAAAAGTTTGGGGAGTATTTCCTGGCAGATGTTGAAATAATACAAAGCTGAGCTAAATTCTTATGAAATTCTGTCCCACCAGTTTTCGATTAGCATCTATGGTGATGTGAAACTTTACAAATAACATTGCAAGCAGACATTTTCAGTGGTGGATTTGGCAAGTGTATGGCTTTGTGACCTATACGTTCATGTAAGGACTAACATTGACAGGTACACAAAATAACAGCTGGGAGGTTCAGCTTTGCAAGAAAGAGAGAGAGAAGGGAGAAACAAAGACATAGGATGGGTACACATAAAAATGGACAATAGCCCAAAACAGCGAAACGAAAACAGGCGGCTCTCTCTCTCCCAACACACATGATCTATAAAACACTCAAAAAGTTCAATAAAAACTGGCTAATTACAATAGCTCTTTCACTGCCTCTTCATCTTCTGAGAAAGGTGAGTGGGGGTACTTTTGGCGCAGCCATTTTCTAAGCTGTATGTGCAAATGGGATAGAGTCAGTGGTTAAAGATTCATCGGACAAAAGGTGTGATCAAATGGACGGAAGAAATCGGGATTCGTTAGAATGCGGTGGCGTGAGCTGGGATGGTCAAAAAGACGCAGACATTAGCACATGGTGCGGCATCATAAAAAATGCTGCTTTTGCTGCAAAGGCATTATCAAAGGTATGATCCAGAATATGCAGCAGCTTTACATTCCATATATGAACAACTCATACTTAGTGGCCGGCAGAATTATCTATCTCAATATGTACCTAAAACAATAATGAGTACTATACTGGAGGAACAAAGGCATTTGAATTGAAAATAAATTTGAATGATGGTGACTCTAAAAGTGTAATCATCTAGGTGAAGGATAAATACAAATTCCTTGTTGCAACTTTTTGTCTTCTATTTTTTAAAGTATTTTCGAATCTGAAGGCTTTATTTTAGAAATACATTTTTCAGATTCAAAATTGACGATTGGGATAAATTTAAATGGGATGAAACTTATTGCAGCAACGTATAACTTTGGACAGCTGCACTTGTCAAGTACCCTGCTAGGAGGAGCATTTGAATCATATTTCATTTCACCTATACTATTTATCGAATGACATGTACTATATTGGAATTAAAAAATCAGCAAATAGCGTCCAATGAATTGGGTCTTTACTTATAACTCAAAATGACATATTCCCATTTTTACAGGAGCTTTGAAGCAAAGAGGCCAGGTTCTATGATTTATTTTAGCATTCTCATTAAGGATAGAGAGATTGTACAATCATTAAAATATAGCAGTTTTCCGTGGACCATTGATTTTATTTCCAAAGTCCCAAACATCAAGCTTTCTAGAGGAGCTTTGCACTAAAGCAGCCTGGTACTACTGTTTTAAGTTTGTAGCATTCTCACACTACAAGCATGCAGTGTTAAACACAGAAGTTTTATTACAGGGCTGTCTAATTCACAATCCAGAAAGAGCATTAGTAAGGCATTGTGTTATGCTTTCAATTAGAAAAAGTTTAGTTCAATACCGCAATGATATGGTAATGATAAAGGAAATTTCAGAAAAAAAGTAGTTTAAGAGATTGAAATATAAGTCCAGAACCAATGAATGATATAATGGCTGAGAGTACGTTACCTGGTGGATGGCCATCACATGTTGGGACCCAGGATCAAGCACACAAGAGAGATGGAAGAGAGCAAATACGACAGTAAGGATATACAAAGTTGCTTAGTGACAGGGTTGGACAAGTTTTTTTAAGATTCACTTGTCCGAACGGGAAAGTGCTTTTTTCATTTGTCCGAAATTATGACATTCTTCTATGTATTTTCACTTCCAAACCAACTTTTCATTTGTCCGAAATTAAAATGACATTTTTCTCTGTATTTTCACTTCCACCAATGGAATTCTTTTATCATTGGCTTTCTTTTTCTGTGTTGAACAATGCTTGATGTCATGACTGTGAAAAGTAACAAGTATGAAAATCTCACTCATGGAAAAATCTTACTTGTTGATCAGGCAAGTTTGGTACTTTCGCTTGCCCGGGACAGCAGCTAATAGACTTGTCCAACCCTGAGTTAAGTAAATCTACTCTTCAAAGAGAAATAAGAACTTTCCAATGACAAAGTATAACATACTGTATAGCCAAAGGTTCAGCACCAAGGACAGCGTCTATATGTATTTTTACTCTCTGAGTAGAGGTTAGGCTTTAACTTGTTTCAGACATCTTTCGAGACATTTTTATTGGGCTTTCTGTTTTTTTAGGATTTCCAAGTAGTAGAAAGCCCAATAAAAATGCCTGAACAGACATCCCAAACAAGCTGGAGCCTAACCTCTGCTTGGAGACAAAAGTAAGCCAAGAGGGAACTGAAACACAGGCACACACAACCAGCCATCATCAGCCATCTAGGACCTGCGGATGACCACAAGTAACCAGGATTCAGGAAATGGAATTTTTAAGGAGATCACTGTTCTGGAGCTATAAAAGTCTAGCACACGGTGAATAGATGAAATTTTATAGTTCATGTACAAACGTATATAAATTTTGGAGGTGAAACACTCAGTCACACACAACCAGTCTTCATCATCCAGTTCTAGAAGATGCAGCAAAGAGGCAAAGAGCAAAGAGGTCAAAGTACAATCTCTCTGTTTAGAATTACTTTTTCAACTTAAAGTCACTAGTCCACAGTGTATGTTTTACAGCAGCTATAAAAGGTGAGGAATGTAAAACATCATGTTATAGCTTCATACATAACCTATTTTGGAGAATATAGCACCATGTAAACTTCAGGTAGACATGTTCATCAGCATTGTAATTTGGGGAAATTGTCTTACAATAGACAAATGTTGTTTCAAACTGCTGTCTTGTTACCTGGACATTTACTGTTTTCTATCTGGAATTATGTTGTAGAAGAGAGTGTAAAGAAAGAAAACTGGCAAGGGATTTACATTCCAAAATTACTTATAGCAGCATATAAACTTATAACCATAAGCATGGAGGCTAGACCATATATTCACTGACTGAAATCATGTAACAGTTACAAAATCAGTGTGGATGGATCCTGGTTCAATGAACACACAGTCAAGGATAAGCTGCAAATGAATTGTATTATTGATGATTTGATTTCTTCCTGCTGTCATACTTATATGAAACCAAATATAATCTACTGTAACATATGTCAGATTAGGGAAAGGGTTTGCTCGAATACAACTTCACCCAAACAATAGATATCATGGCAAAAATGGCCCCAACATAGCATAATACAAACAACAGTAAGCCATGGAAATCGAAGCTAATCTGCGATTCTACTTCAGAATCTAATCTACACAATACTAGTCTAAGACAAAAACATGCCCTGGGCATAGCGTCCAGGAAAGCGGCATAAGGTCTAGTAGCAAGATATATTATATATATATGATATAATACAAAACTGTAAATCAATATACAGTCAAACCTGGATTCAGCAACTACTTACATGTAAGGGACTGAGGAAAAATGGTTACTGAGGACATGTGGCTGTTCAGGGCAGGGTTAGGATAAACATAGTACCGGTAATTGTAAAAGGATAATTACTACTAGTAGGTGAATTCTTTTATGCAACCAATTTATACATACTTTTCCAAACTGATTGTATAAAAGAATTCTCCTATATTATATATTCTACCAACCTGATCATGATAAAATTAATTTCAAAGCATGTACAATTGTAAAAAATCTGCTTGAGACTGGAGGTCATTGCCTGTACCTGGTGGTTGCCCTACCAGATATGACCGTTACGGTAATAAATGTTATTTTCTGAATAACTGGCCACACTAATTTGGTTCACAGATTAAAAAAATAAAATGAAAATATGTTTAACTGGAAAAACATCATGAAAACAAAGCCCGAGGACCAAGTTTATGCATAGTGCACTAAATTTTATGAAGTGAATACTGTCATATTCAAGTTTTCCTCCCTACCCTCTAGTTTTATGAGGTCCGCTTCCTATATTTTTATTTTTCAAAAACAGTGCACCAAGAAATCAACTTGGTGTGGCCTAATCAATGAAAGTTACCCACCTCGGATAACCTCATTGCATCAAACTCTTGTAGTTGTCGTTGGAAGCCGAAGTTTGGATTGGCCACGGCGCGGGCCTGCCGTATCGCCTTCAGTGTGTCCCGCCAGCCGAGATTCGTCACTGTCATCACGTACGCTGCTGCTACGGTTACGCTTCTGGACACACCCGCCAGACTGAAAGGAAGAGACGAGACATACTCTCATTAAAACAAGGAAGGCTAGGTATATATCATTTTATATCAGACCAAAACATAGCTGTACTCTCTCTCTCTCAAAAGATAAGAAATGAAGCTTTAACAAATAGCAAATAGAATATTTTACATTTGGACGGTTTCACGAGTTGGTGATAGTTACGCCATTTATTTTCTAATCTAACAATTGACAAATATTATTGACAGAAAAGCATTGGCTAACAAATAACTAGTGATAAGAAAGAACCAACTGCAATTTTGTAAAAAAAAAATCTTTTAGTGCCAAACTTGCAGGTGAGCATCTTTATTTGATTAGTCTTAACCAAAAACAATATCAAAGTCTGACTCTATTACACATAATTCAATTAAACTTGTAGCACCATTGAATGGAAACTTACCAGTGTATTAAACAGGCACCACCACCAAGTCTGCAGAGGAAATTTAAAAAAAAAAATATTGAAACATACATGTGTTGGACTCAGTGAGGGACAACATTGTGGGACAATGTTCAATGAGTCGGCATACACTCTAACATAGAGAATCAGCACTCCTGAGGGAAATTTACTTCCCCTGGGCCATGTATAGACACACCCTCTTTAATCCAAACTAATTTCAATCAACTCAAAGAAGAAATGAGAGCAGCCTTTCATAAAATATCATACACAAGCAAATATGACCAGGGCTGTCTCCAGCTTTAAGTTTTTTCTGTCTCGCTCATTGCTTAGGAGCCCAATGGATGTTAATTTTCGTTGTTAAATCTGTCATTTCAAGCTTACAAATTAAATACTTTTTCATCAAGTTCATGTCAAGAAGTTCAGAGTTTGGATGGATAGGGTAAAATCCATGTTCCTCCCAACAAGAATATTTCCACCTCGGGCGGATGGAAGGATCCTGGAGACGGTCCTGAACCAGACATTGTTTGATTCTAAGCAATTCCATCATCTTCCCAATCAACCTGGTGTCCCTAAATTGCCGACTTGTGATGGCAGACACCAGGGCTGTCTCAAGCTTTAATTTTTTCATCATACTCACTGTTTGAAAGCCCATATGATTAACTTTGAATTTGTTGTTGAATATACCATGATTTTAAGCTTGGAAATACATATTTGATGTCATCAAGCTCAGATTTAGGGACTGATGGGATGAATTTTTTGTCTGTCCAGACAACCATATTTCCATCCCTAAACAGAGGGATGTGTCCTAGAGACAGTCTGGCAGATACAAATCCAAATGTAAGCCACTAGGATCTTCATTAGTGCAATCAACAAATGAGTTGGGGATCTTTTTAGGAAAAACATAATATTCTACAAAGCCTTGTACTAGGCCTTCAAAAAGCATCATTAGAAATTGTGTAAGTTTGCTGGTTCTAAACATCCTTACCATTCAATTCAGAGAAAAAAAAACATGAATTTAAAGGTTGCTTTTTGAATTTGTTCAGCAACTTGACTAAACCATACACTTCATACACAGTCATATTATGAACTTATGTGTGACTTTAAATATTCGTATGCCTAAATACAATGTACACAATACATTTTACTATTACGTACCTTGACTCATGAATAAATTTGATGGATTTTCTGAAGTGCTGTGTTCTGAAAAATATTATTTCAGACATGTAAATCTAGTACAACATTGATGTAACATGCATTGGCATAATACCGGTCATAAGCCTTATACCGGTCGATTAAAAATAGTGGAACTTAAAGAGATCTACACATGCAACAATAGTTATTTCTGAGGTATGCACACTTCAGACATCTAGGTGTCCAATACATCATTTACAAAGCATCGATAACAATGCATTCGAAGACAACAAGGCCAAAAGTTTTCAGGTCATTTTCGGGGCAGGCGAGCTCGTCGTGGGACAAACACACTGTCACGTTCATCGCCAGATTTGTAGATAATAATCAAATGTGCTCACGGCACAAGACGAGCATGATTCAACAGCAATCTTGAATTTCTTTTGGTGACCTACAACTCGTGTAAAAGTGTGAGGAACCGTTGCATTATCGCCCGGATCTACGGCTGAATGGGTCAAATTGAACGTACGCCGCCATTTTTAATGCTACGGCCAGCAGTAAAGTTTTACGTCATAGCGGTTGTGACGGACCAAAATTAAATGAAAATTCTTGTCAGTATACGCCCATTTTCTCATGACTTTTTGTATGCTCATGCAGATTTTTGTTTTGTGCAACTACTAACAGGAAAGAAAGGAACAACAGAGGATGTATAAAGGTACATAGCGGCAGTTAACTGTGCCGTGTTTCGTTCGGCTGGTATAGTGCACCCCCTTCCAACCACGCGCCTGTTCTCCGTGCAATTCCGCGGTGTGTTCCAATTACGATATTATGTTTTTAGCAGGACCAGAGAGACAAAATAATTTACACAGAAGAAGTGGCAAAGGTAAGCTGTAACAGCAACATGTAACTGGAGAAAATGATGCGTTGATCATTTGCCAAATTAGCATTGCTTGAGAAATTGCAGTAAACCGACCGGTATTATGCCAATGGATGTTAACTTGGGTGATCTGCATTTCAAGATAAAAGACTATTCTATTTCTTTCAATACTGTCACATTGAAGTTAACAGTGTAAATAATAAGAAAATTTAGCACTAATAACCTATAGTACATAATTAGGCACTCCAACCTTCAGTATACTGAAGACAACAATGGCAATGAACAATTGTTACAGTGACTGTATTTCATTTTTACATAAAATGTATTCTTGGGAACATCATCCATCCTCTAGAGATGATACATATGGTGATGAGAGGAGACTAGTTGCCATTTCGGCATCATCACAATAAAGCTTAATGCATCTTAATGACAAAGCTTACAAGTAATATAACACAATGTTGTGTTACATTAGCCACTATATCTAGTGAGTGATATTTATCTCCATTATACTGGCAATGGTTCCATAATGGTGGGTATAATCAATACACAACACAGCCCAAAATATCGACTGCCCCTCCTTGTGTGACATATGCCCTACTTTCCACCGGCCAAGCACCTTAGGCCTGGGAAAAATTGTTGTGTTTCCTGTTTCAGTCCTGAAAAAATTAGGGTCGGTAGGTATAGGGATTATCTTTTTTTTCTTGTAATTTTTTTTAGGCTGGCCAGACATATTACAATGCAGTTGAACAAAGTAAATTGAAAAGTATGAGGACACTTATCTTTCAATGTCAAATTTTAATGTTGTTCATAATTATTGATACATTTATTCTTCATTAGATAGGACAAGCAGTGATTTTACTTGAATAGGAAGCAGGCTGAATAAAAATTTGGTAGCCATATGACTCCACTGCCCATCCCAAATAAAGTCTAGGGTTGGCAGGTTTTTCTAGGTATGGAAACAGGAAACACAAGATTTTTTCCCTAGGCCTTACAAGTACTTACAGGTTTTGATGTGGAGAGTCGGAGGCTGGGATACATAAATAATTCATGTCCTGCAAAGAGAGAGAAAATACTGTAATGCAGAAACTTTCACGGTGGTTTAATGTTTGCGGCTTCTGTGGTGGCCACTACCGCAAAGTTAAAACCACCGCGAACATTTTAATATGACAGTGAGATACTTTAGTGGAATTTAAAACCTCAGCGAAAAGTCCTTTTTCCCGCTACCGCAAAATTAAATCCCCGCGAACTTAAATGCATTTACAGTGCATGTAGCATGTCCGACGATCAATACGCGGCGACCTCCTGGTTTCTGTGAGTTGTGTGCCAAGGTCAAACACGTAATTGTAAATAACCAAAACAGCTGCTGTTCATCAGTAACAGGTCTAACGGTAGGGGTACATGTCAAAGTACAGTGATATTAATGATGGAAATGAGTTTACCTGATTTTACTCTATTGCAATGAATATGCTGAGAGTCAGTATTGAGTTGACTGTTCTGATACTGGGTATGTTCAGTGTCAACATGGAAGGGTCTAAAATGTAAATTAGAGAGATTCTGTTTACTGTTCATTGGCAGTAGCTACAGACATTTCACAGTCACACAGAAGACTGGAATGGCATCGTTTAATCATTATTCTTAATCATTATCTATTATGATTATTATCACTCAGTTGTATACCATTCTGTACTTCAGGTTCCCTCAGCACATCAATACAATACAATTTCTCAGGAGAAGCCAACACTATGGCAACAGGATTGAAATTCTTTTTGTTAAGTAAAGTCATATACTGTGTTTTGACAAGTTAAGACATAAAGCAGTGCTTGAAATACTTTTTTTTCAGCCAGGTTGCCATGGCAGCAAACTGAGTCAAAAGCCAGGTTGTGCCATCAACATTTCAAGTTATTACTTTTTTTTATTACTTATCCATTATCTTTTCTTCAGTTACATACAAGTACTTATGTTTTATCTTACTAAGACTCTTAGCAAGAAATAAATACAAAAGCTTATGCATGTAGGTGGGGAGAAAGTGGTGCAAAATTTTAGATTGCGCAGTGAGCAACCTGAGTTTAGAATCAAGTTGCGACAAGCAAAATGTGGTTGCGTTACTTTGCAAGAGGGTATTTTGAGTTCTGCGTAAAACTATAGACATTGTTGAAGTGTAATGATGTCTAGACCACTTCATGCATTATTCATACACATGATGTTAACATGGGCAGAAATGTCTGAGTCATGGTCAAACTTTCAGGAGCCCTGCCAAGGCCATGCATATCTGATCACAATTAAAGCTAAGGCCAAGTGCAGAAACTCTCAATGTGATATTCAGAGGAACTATGATTTTCATCAAACTTGAAACATCTGACAATGATTCGCTGCTACCTGACATCATCTGACAACTTCCGGATTAGTGCAGCGAGTCATTCATCTGACGAAGGTTGGAGTCTTCGGCCGGAAATTTATGGTTTCTTTTGTGTTGGAACAAAGTTTGAACCTTTTCACAACGGAATTTACCAACACAGATGAGCTTTCAGATCTGACAATGCAGTCCAATTGTTTGATGGCAATCTGAGAATTCAAAACATTTAAAGGGAAATAAACTGGATAACAAAACCTCCGAATTGTATAATGCAAGTAGAGTAAACCTTAGAACTGAAAAATCATATAACTGAATACATCCTCTTTATCTTTAAATTCTTTCTTCCAAGATTTCTTTCAGTCTTTTCTCTCTTTTTAAAAATATATATCTATAGGCAAAACACATATTATTACTTAAATGTATTACACTGTGTATTGAAGAAAAGTTTGTAGAAACTAGTAAATAAGCTAGACTGAATACTGTGGCACAAGACTTAAATCAACTTTTAAATTTGAGTTAACTTCTGGAAAACTCCCAGCATCAAATTAAACAATGAGGTTGAAGCAGTGTTTATATTACCTCGTGTAGTTTCTTGGCGTTGTCATGGATAGCCAGAATGTGTGTGATTCCGTGTGTGGTCAGCTGCTCACGGTCTTTGGAATCTGTAGATGATAACACACATTGAAATAATTTCATTGGCTTATTTGACTTCCAACAGTTTCATGTATATCGCTTTTTTTTTATAAATTCAACGCCTGAAGTTGGTGGAGTATCCCAGGTCAGGGTGACAAGGAGTGTAACACCAGTTCACCTTTATCCGTAGGGTAACCTTTATCCGTTCTTTTTAAGAACAATGTATTTAGGGATACCATGTCGACAGATGATGGTTTCCAACTGCAATATTGTGAAAATAGTACATTTTGAAATTGCTTTCCATTGACGTGATATCCCTGGATACCCTGTTTAGCTACACAACGGATATAGGTTACCCTGCGGATAAAGGTGAACTAATGTTTCCAGTACAAACCATTTTTTTCTTGTTGGACTGGTAAACTGGCAGTTTTATACATTTTGGCGCTAACCAGTTCAAGAAAATAACAAGCAAAATGAGCCATTTTTTTTAGTATCGCCCATTTACAACTTCAAAGGTCCAGTTTCAGGTCCAGACCATATCCTCTGGACCTGAACCTTACCTGTACTAGTACCTGAATTTTCTGTACCGGTACCCACCCCTACTGTAGTACATCAGACTGTTCAATAGAGAGAGACCTCTCATTGACCCAGGGTTATTTACAAAAGTGCTGAGTTCCGTAACAGCGGACTTCTGGTGCAATCTCTGATGTTGGCAGTTTCCCAAGGCCCACATTATCCAGACTAAAAGCATGGAGACACGCACAGTTAGCAGACAGTCATCTCCATCTTTACTGAGCTTACTCAGAGTTCTGCCCTCGTTAAGGCAATACCAATATGATCCGTGGTTTCTCTTCAGGAAATTATGTTGATGATAATTTCTAAACACATGTACAGTAGAAACCAGTTAATTGCGCAACGGATAAAATTTTTGCACACTTCTGCTGATTGCACGAAATCCAAAAATCCTGTGGTCCAGCTTAATAACTTTGCTGTGTTGCACTATTCGGATAATTGCACAGAACGCACTGGCAATTGGGGTATGCAATTCAGCAGCTTCTACTGTATAATCGATGAAAGAGTCCAGCTAACACTGTAGTTATATATTCATCCCTTCTAACTGTAAGTGCTAAAATTGAGGAAGGTTACCTACCTCTGAAATTGCCAATGTACAGTCCAGGAAGGACCTGTCGATTAAAAGAAAATTGAATTTCATTAAAATAATCAGAAATCAAGTCAAACTACAGGTTTACATCTTAATATAAATAAGTATATCATGATGGATGTTTCTATCATTACTATATGTCAATCTAAGATATTGCACAGGCTAATAAATATATTTCTAGCTAGTCATAAGCATTCATTCATTCATCCATCTATTCATTCATTCATTTATCCATCCATTCATTCGTTCATTCATTCATTCATTCATTCATTTGTTCGTTCTTTCGTTCATTCATTCATCAATTCATCCATCCATCAGTATGATCTGCATGAATGTTCTATATTTAAATTTTTGACGAATAATGAATTTTTATTGCAAATATGAGGTACGCGGAAGTTCAAACACAGTTTTTTTTTTCAAACACACAGATGCAGGAATATGTGATATATTCTGTTTACCAAAGCTGGCCCAAGGCACAATCAGATAAGTCCTGAGTGAGTGAGAGCT
Source organism: Branchiostoma floridae (assembly GCF_000003815.2). Lineage (NCBI taxonomy): Eukaryota > Metazoa > Chordata > Leptocardii > Amphioxiformes > Branchiostomatidae > Branchiostoma > Branchiostoma floridae. The sequence continues at coordinate 3,702,674 of NC_049984.1, forward strand.
GAAAGCTGAACAGAGAGCACTTCCTGTGACAAATCTCACCCTGTCACCTGTGGGCAGCCCTCTGGACAGGGCCTGAGTGCTCCAATATCTTGATAACACAGCCTCTTATATAACTTCCTGTTTAGCGTGGGCTCTGAATACTAAGTAACTAAAGGGAGCCTAGCTTGGTCGTGAACAACCCATTCTTATTACCTTTGCCAAGAGGGTTGTGTTTTGGGGAGCATGTGTACTGTCAGTGAAAAGCATAACTCAAGAAGGCCTCAAAGTTTATCTAAGCCAAAATACAGACTTGATATACGCACAAGTGTGAACAGGGCCTAACACTTTGACTTAAACCTAAATAAGAATCCCATAACCTAAAGGAGGTCAAGCATCATCAGCAAATGTATTTCAAAATTATGCAACTCTTTTATAGAAGCACTTGAGTTCTTATAACTTAAGTTCATAGCACAGTAACAAAGTTGTATTTGTGTTGTGTCAGATGTTTCCTCGCCATTGTGTGAAGTTGCCTTTTCTGCTTTTTTTTTTATGACAACAGAAGCCAACTGTCACTCAAATCTCTGGCTGTTCCCAAAGTCTCAAAATTTATATTCCTCAAACAAGTTACAGCTGCAAATAACGGAAGATATTAAATAAGATGGAAAGATGACATTAGGTACTGCCGTAATCTGTAGATGACGAATGTCCTGCTACAGACACTCTCATCACACACAATCAGAAGATACAAAATCATCTCATCGTACTGCCGTAATCTGCAGATGACGAATGTTCTGCTATAGACACTCTCATCGCACACAATCAGAAGATACAAAATCATCTCATCGTACTGCCGTAATCTGCAGATGACGAATGTTCTGCTATAGACACTCTCATCGCACACAATCAGAAGATACAAAATCATCTCATCGTACTGCCGTAATCTGTAGATGACGAATGTTCTGCTACGGACACTCTCATCACACACAATCAGAAGATACAAAATCATCTCATCGTACTGCCGTAATCTGCAGATGACGAATGTTCTGCTACAAACACTCTCATCACACACAATCAGAAGATACAGAACCATCTCATCGTACTGCTGTAATCTGCAGATGACGAATGTTCTGCTACAAACACTCTCATCACACACAATCAGAAAATACAGAACCATCTCATCGTACTGCCGTAATCTGCAGATGGCGAATGTTCTGCTACAGACACTCTCATCGCAATCAATCAGAAGATACAGAACCATCTCATCGTACTGCCGTAATCTGCCGATGACGAATGTTCTGCTATAGACACTCTCATTACACACAATCAGAAGATACAGAATCATCTCATCGTACTGCCGTAATCTGCAGATGACGAATGTTCTGCTACAAACACTCTCATCACACACAATCAGAAAATACAGAACCATCTCATCGTACTGCCGTAATCTGCAGATGACGAATATTCTGCTACAAACACTCTCATCACACACAATCAGAAGATACAGAATCATCTCATCGTACTGCCGTAATCTGCAGATGACGAATGTTCTGCTACAAACACTCTCATCACACACAATCAGAAGAAACAGGATCATCTCATCGTACTGCCGTAATCTGCAGATGACGAATGTTCTGCTACAGACACTCTCATCACACACAATCAGAAAATACAGAACCATCTCATCGTACTGCCGTAATCTGCCGATGACGAATGTTCTGCTATAGACACTCCCATCACACACAATCAGAAGATACAGAATCATCTCATCGTACTGCCGTAATCTGCAGATGACGAATGTTCTGCTACAGACACTCTCATCACACACAATCAGAAAATACAGAACCATCTCATCGTACTGCCGTAATCTGCAGATGACGAATATTCTGCTACAAACACTCTCATCACACACAATCAGAAGAAACAGAATCATTTCATCGTACTGCCGTAATCTGCTGATGACAAATGTTCTGCTACAAACACTCTCATCACACACAATCAGAAAATACAGAACCATCTCATCGTACTGCCGTAATCTGCAGATGACGAATGTTCTGCTACAAACACTCTCATCACACACAATCAGAAGAAACAGAATCATCTCATCGTACTGCCGTAATCTGCAGATGACGAATGTTCTGCTACAAACACTCTCATCACGCACAATCAGAAGATACAGAATCATCTCATCATACTGCTCAGTGCTGTAATCTGCAGATGACAAATGTTCTGCTATAGACACTCTCATCACACACAATCAGAAGATACAGAATCATCTCATCGTACTGCCGTAATCTGCAGATGATGAATGTTCTGCTATAGACACTCTCATCACACACAATCAGAAGATACAAAATCATCTCATCGTACTGCCGTAATCTGCATATGACGAATGTTCTGCTATAGACACTCTCATCACACACAATCAGAATAGGGGTGGTTACAAAATAGTTTTTTCTTATTGGTCCGGTCCGGAAAAAACGGACCTAAAAAAATCGGTGGACCGGATGTTGGACCTATTGGTAAATGAACTGATTATATTATCAGGTATTCACACGTTTTAGGGCTTACCGGTCGAGGAAAATAACAAGAGCGAAGCAGAGTAGAGTCTATATAGTCATTTGTACCAGGCAGTTAGCCTTGTAAGATTTCAAAATGCCAGTGGGGAGTCGAATACTCAACAGATTTCTTTGTAGCGAAATGGACCATTGTTTTCAGTATCGTCCATTCCCAAGTACTCACATACTGAATCAGGTCCAGGTTCAGGTCCGGACCTGGACCTGATCCTTTGGACCTGAACCGGACCTGGACCTGAATTTTCTGTACCGGTACCCACCCCTAAATCAGAAGATACAGAACCATCTCATCGTACTGCCGTAATCTGCCGATGACGAATGTTCTGCTATAGACACTCTCATCACGCACAATCAGAAGATACAAAATCATCTCATCGTACTGCCGTAATCTGCCGATGACGAATGTTCTGCTACAAGCACTCTCATCACACACAATCAGAAGATACAGAACCATCTCATCGTACTGCCGTAATCTGCAGATGACGAATGTTCTGCTACAAACACTCTCATCACACACAATCAGAAAATACAGAACCATCTCATCGTACTGCCGTAATCTGCAGATGACAAATGTTCTGCTATAGACACTCTCATCACACACAATCAGAAGATACAAAATCATCTCATCGTCGTACTGCTGTAATCTGCAGATGACGAATGTTCTGCTACAAACACTCTCATCACACACAATCAGAAGATACAGAAATCATCTCATCATACTGCTGTAATCTGCAGATGACAAATGTTCTGCTACAGACACTCTCATCACACACAATCAGAAGATACAAAATCATCTCATGGTACTGCCGTAATCTGCAGATGACAAATGTTCTGCTACAGACACTCTCATCACACACAATCAGAAGGTACAGGATCATCTCATCGTACTGCCGTAATCTGCAGATGACGAATGTTCTGCTAAAGACACTCTCATCACACACAATCAGAAGATACAGGATCATCTCATCGTACTGCCGTAATCTGCAGATGATGAATGTTCTGCTATAGATACTCTCATCACACACAATCAGAAGATACAGAACCATCTCATCGTACTGCCATAATCTGCCGATGACGAATGTTCTGCTATAGACACTCTCATCACGCACAATCAGAAGATACAGAATCATCTCATCAAGACAGCCAGTCTCCATGAACTTCTGCAGATAGGGGTAATGAAGTAGGGATGCTCCATTTGTTGTGTGTGTGGGATGGCATTCTACTTTGGGATGTTTCATGTAACAATCTTACAGGGTTTGTGTTTCTATAATCGGTACATACAGTGTGTACAGGAAAAAGGCCTTACATTGTTCTTTGTAGTTTAATGTGTAACTTGTAGTGCAGAAAAAGTAGTTTTCTAGGGGGTTAGATAGCCAAGCTGCACAATGGTAGGTAAGAAAAACTTGAAAGTTCATCTGTATTTAAATTGGTAGAAGTCAAGTGTAATTCAACTGTAAATATCAAAAATCGGACTCACCCAAATTTTCGACTGAACAGCACCAGTCTTATAACCTTCAAACTTCACTTAAGTCAATAAATGTCACTAAGCAACTCATATAGACTTAAATGTATGCACAAGTGGGAACTAAAGTACATGTAGTGGTAAGTCGGGCAAGGAAATCGAACTGAATCCTTTTCAGCACCAAGGACAGGTTATATAACAACTGCTAAAAGAGTGTTTCAAGTCACTGTAGACAATAGATTACTGATGTCAATGAAGATTAGACATTTAGGTAATAAGATATGCTAAAAAGCAGTTACTCAACCAACTGGATATGATTTTGGAAATGGTCAAATGTTTCAAACAACATCCGAGTGTCACTGACGAAAAACAACGGATGTTGTTTGAAATATCTGACTGTTTCCAGAATCATATCCAGTTGATTGAATAACTGCTTTTTGGCATGATAGATACCTCACTGCCAAAAAGAACTACAAGGCATACTAAAAAGGGAATCCAAGCTCGTTTGATTATTAATAAGATTTCAATGTCTGTTTCAGAGTATAAAAACAGATTTTCAAAATGAGATTTTCAAAGATAGAAAAAGTTGTACAAATACTAACAACTTGTAAACAAATGACCAGAGTTATTCAGACATAAGTCATGACTAGCTAATTTTTATTTTGGGGATTAAAAAGATGCAATTGGAATCCAGATGTTTAAGATATGAAACAACTCCTAGAAAATAGATGAAAATACTATCATATCACAAGCTGTGCATGATAGTAAGTTATGGCACCAAAGGAGAGAAAGAGCTACAGTACACTTTTTATCCGATCTGTTTTGAGATATGATCAAATGCTATAGTATACAGTTGTGAACAATAAATAAAACACAGCATTGACAGATCCGTGCGACCGCCCCCCTCAAACAACATGCACTCTGTCTGCCCTGTCAGAAGGTTTGATTTACAAGACAGGAAACCATGTGTACCTAACGGATTACATTTCCTTTGTATGTGATGCAAACAGGCTTGTGCAGTTGTGGTATATTGGGCTAGTTTCCCACATGGGGTTATTTATAAATTATATGCCAAGCAGGTTCTTTCAAGTGGTAGGTCATTGACCCCAGCCTTTTAAATGTAGGAACAAGTACATCCTGGACCAGTTTGGTGGCACTGCAAAAGGAAGGGGTATATTTTGTTTGGTAGCAGGTCCGAGTAGAATATGTTCACGGCGGGAAGTGTCAAAAGTGCTGGTACAAAGCCGTGGGAACAGGATTTCTGGACGTGAAAATATTTGTTTATGACAAAGGCATTAAAGTTTTCATGTCTTCATATCATTTTGTGACGCCTGGAAATTAAAAATGAATGTTGTGGCAGTAATTTCCCATAAATCTTACATATTGTTTAAATACTTAATCTAAAATTCACTTTTATTACTTTTTGTGCCTTCACTATTTTTCAACATTAACTTTTTTTTATAAAAGTATTAAAACTAAAAATTAAAAGTCTACAACTTACAAGGTCCCAAATGACCCAATATATCTTCCCACTCACTGACTGGATGGAAAAAAACAGACTGAAGAAGAAGAACTACATATCTTCAGAAATCTATTCCAGAAAGGCTAACATCATATTCATTGGCATCCTGTCCTATTTCAGTCCAAATCTTAATACCGAACGGCTTGAATCAACTTCATACCTGAAAGGATAACAAATCCATGCCGAGAAAAATTGGATCACAAATATTTTCATTACGAGATTCCGCCTCTGCAAAATCCCTTTTCCAAATTAGGGAGCGGATAGGAGACAGACTGATGAAGCCGGGCGGTCTCCTCCCGGTGTTTAATGACAATCTTGCCATCTTAATGAATCCTGAGATATTGGGGGCCGGCCCGTCTTTCAGGAGGTAATTTGGTTACTGATTCATCAGGAGAATGAAGCTGTCTAGTACAGATGGGTTTCAAGGAGAATTGATTAGAGTTGAGCAAGGGGATTCTAAGAAATGACGTCCCAAGTACACGGTGAAGGAACAACTCAAGGTCTTTCTGATTACATTGGTTGAATTAGCTACAGTAACTGCAAAAGGGGAAATGTGTAATTATGATTATGAATTTTGTAACAGTGTTTATTGGACATGTACGCATCTATATGTGTATGACTATCACCACACAGTGCTCTTGTCTGATGTGAAATTATGATATTGCAAATAAGAATGATATACACATTAGTATCGCACATGAGTGAGTAAAACATTAGTATCACAAATGAGTAAAACTTATGCGTTACATGACACTATCCTTGACTAGTAAATGCACCAGGGACTGGTGTGCTTAAAAGATAACTTCCGTTTTAAAATGCACGTTTTCCTTGGAGCCTTAACCTTGACATGGTCAGCCTGAAGGTCATCTGACAGATTTATAAGGGATGAAGATGTTATTTTCCCGCCATCAAGGTCACCTTCAGAGAGTGGCACCATCTTGTGACTACCAATGGTAGCCCGGCAGCGATGATGTCATGGCAGACGCACATGTACAAGTACATGGGTAGATTTCAGCTTCATATGACCCGGGGTCAGAACTACATCCAGCTAACCTTAACAGATTTGGGCAGTTATGCGAGTTCTTGATAGGAAAAATATGTCAAGAGCGATTTCCAAGTACCATGTGTGGTAACAAGGCTTGTTGTTGTGTTTTAAAGTATTCCAAAGGCAAGGGGACACACTGGCTATGATTAGTATGAATGGAGGACAGTTACCATACACACATGCTTGCTCTATATCATCATGTATAGGGGATATGCGTAAGCAATGTGCGTGATACCAACCAAATACAGTTCTACAACTGTTACATACAAATTTAATGATCGTTTTAATGATAAGATGTTACTAAGTAGGCACCAAATCTATTCACTGCCTAGTATCACCCAAAATTCCCTGTGAAACCAATTTTAGACAATTACAATTTACGTACGTAACTGTTGTACAGTACTTAATTAAGGACCTGTGTATTTCAGTGATCACAGCACAGTTTTATCATTCTCAAGAAATAAATTTCTTTCTTTCCTTTAAATGAAGAGACCTAACTTAAATGAATGAATTAAGTTATAGGAATTTGCAATGAAAAGTATTTCTAAATAGGATAGAGCAGCAGTGAGGTCTGCTTCTTTGTTGCCAAGAAAGAAAAGTTGAACTATTGCCTAATAAACGTCTTTCCTCGAATTATATTTGGAAATTAACATTCAATATCAACTTTGAACAAAGAAATGCAAAGAAGGGCCCTTTTCCCATAATTGGTAGTCCACTGCAGCTTCCGTTTTTTTAGCACTTCTTTAAAATACAAAGCCAGATACTTCCTCCATCTACACAAGGCTCGAAATACCACCTTCATAATTATGCAGGTTAGTGCAGGTAGAATTGAGCTGTACAGGTATTTCTGGTGTCTACCTGCAAAGGTCCATGTACTGGGTTATATACATAAATGTCTTATGATGTTTGTGTATGTGGATAATGTTATATTAGCTGCATTGACTGTTACTACCAAAATAGTATAAAGGAAAAAAATAGTAATGGTTCCTGAACAGTTTTACAGTAGTATGATCCATACTTCCTAAATTTAGTGTGGTGCAGGTAAAATTTGTCTGGTGCAGGTAATTTTCAATGTTACCAGTGCAGGTATGCAGAAAAAAATGATTTCAAGCCCTGCATCCCCTCCAAGGAATAAGGTACTAACTTATATTTGTTATAAGATTAAGGACTCTTCCTACCGCAACATCTAGCTTACGGTTTCTAAGAAGCTATAGCAACCTACTACAAAGACAAACGACCCAAGCCTAACTCATTCATCACAGTACATGCTACATAAATCCCCACAGACAGCCAATCCCCAGTATTACCTCAATGGGTTTCCTGTCAGTTACTCTGATCAATACAAACATAATATGATGTGTTGAGAGTAGCATTAGCTATAGTAGCCTGACCTATATACATGTTGTGGGCCTCATTACAAGACGTAAAAAAAAAGCTAGCCTGGTACTAGTATCCAGCCGTATTATAGCTTCCAATTTCGCCAATAATATTATGCTTTGATTCAACAGAGAATGACTGATGATGAAGGCTAGACATCCAGGTACTAGTGGCATTTTAGGTACACAAGTTAACAGTTGCACAAGCAAACAACTGGATAGATGAGTAGCGATAATCATATCTAGAGGATGACTTTTTTTAGCCTGGTATCCAGCTGCATTAAGGCTCCCGAGTCTCTTCTGTCATCTCCGAAAATATGTATTTGTGGAGAGGACAGAAGAAACGATAATAGTCTATAAAACGGCTGGATACCAGGCTAAAAAAAACAGTCATCCTCTAGATATTGGTACTAGTACTCATCTATCCAGTTGTTAGCTAATGTAACTGTTAACATTGTGTATCTTACCACTAGTACCTGGATGTCTAGCCTTCATCATCTATGTCATCCTCTGTTGAAGCAAAGCATAATATTGACGAATACTACTCATACTTGTACTGATATTGTGCCAGTTTGCTTGTCAGTTTTCAAACAAACATACGATGGTGGGCACATATTCCTATTGGTAAGTGAGCTGTAATCCTTTAATTAATTATGCACACCTAGTGTTTATGCTTAAAGTTCCTATTACAATTCTTTTAAAAACTGAAGGTATATTATTACTAGAACATGCATAGGGAGGGCTCGAACCCCAATCCTCTGGGACCACGACATTTGACCCATATTGTGGTTGGCAGGGTTGCAGACCACTAAGCCACGATCTGCCACAAAACAACAGCAATGAATGCTATAGAAGAATTTCAGACTTCTGACTTCATGTTTTGATAATTATGGAACAAGTTATCAATGGTTAACACAATATGAAACTTTGTTCTTTCGTAAAATTCATATTGTGAGTGGCAGGTCTGCGGACCACTATGCCATGATCTGCCACGAAACAACAGTGCCATAGAAAGATTTTAAGATGTTATGTTTTGATAACTATACAATAAATTATCCATAGTTTAACTTTAGTTTAATACTTTGTTGTTTCGTAGTACTAGTATTCTGTGTCATGTTGCAAGCACTTTCTATCATCAGCTCTTCTGCATTCAGAGTTCAAGTCGCGAACTTCGAGGCATTTTTGTCTAAATATTTTGAAAGATGATATATCGGAGGTGACTGGCTACCTTGCACTAAATGTCTGCATTGGGGGTACTGCATTATCAATTACAAAATAACTATTGGCTCTTTCTTATACACTGTTGCAAGAGTCGTAACGCATCACACAAAATTAAGACACGTCTATAATAATATCAATAAACTGCAATGACACCAACCCTTTGCAGTTTTGTTAACTTAACTGTCTAATTATGATTGAAGTAAAAAAACAAGCATACATCATATATGATATAACATACAATTCATTAAAAGCATGAAAAAGAGTACAGTATCAAACTAACAGATCTTAATTCACACACACTGTTGATACTCATTCAACAAGGCCATCTGTGATCATTGCAAACTTGACCCTCAATATTATGTACCTTGGTCAAACACACATAATTTGGCACACACACACACACATACACAAGATACAGTACACACACACAAGTTGCTCTGACAGTAACTAAAGAAATGTTTACGTAAAGACGTTTGTCTTACCTTGTTCATACCATTTCCCATGTCTCCTTTCCTCTTCCGTTCGTTTGTGTGTCACAATGCAGTGGCCACGCCCCCCAAATTACCCAACAATTAACACTGCCCGTCCCTATCCGGTGCTCTTGTCGCCTAGCTCGCTCTGAACCACCGTCTGTCGTCCGTTCACGGTCCGTAATACAATCCCCAAACACTCTGATCAGCCACTAATTTGCCCCGAAAGTGTAGCCGCTGGGAGAAAATCTCGCCAAACTAATTTGGTCCCACCTGAGTGATTGATTGACAAGTAAAAGGGACGATGTTATAAACGTTGTCATGCCGCCATCAATCCACTCGGCGGGAAAAAAACTCAATCTTTGCGCGGCTCAGCCGAGCTCTCGCCTGAAAATACGCATCCTGGCAGTCAGAGGCCGCTCACACGGACTTATAAAGGCTGGTTTCTGGCACGACGTAGGAAATTCTTTGCCCGAATCGGGACAGGGTGGCGCCGGGCTGGTTCTGGGCAAAACTGGGCAGCTTCTGTCTCATAGGGGTCACTTCCGGGTCACGGGAGGGCTTCCGGTTAGAAGGTCTTTGAGCGGTTACCAGTACACTGAAAATGTACTTTGAACGTACATTTATACCGATACAGACTGAATTATGAGGATTTGATGATTTTAGATAGTTTATCACTTATCCGATTGCATTGCATATAGTTTAAGGAAACCAAAAATGAAGTTTTGAAAATCATTGTATCTTTCAGAAAACTTTGGAACTCCATACATAGCCTACGCTGAGAGGGTGTTGGTATGGACGCCAGTTGTTGGTGACACAAAAAAACGACTGTCAACATTGAATATTTTCTCGTCTTCTGCTCTCTTGTAGGGTCGAATTGAAGTAAAGAAGCCTGTAAGAATTCACTAGGTGATAGTTTTGAAACATCCAGCCATGTCAAGGACTCAAAAACAGGTATGAAAAGAGATTTGTATGCCATAGATAAACTAGCCCCGCGCCCCCCTCCCCCTGTCGGAAAATGAAATATTTTGCAGATGTAATTTTGCTGTGTGTGTATTCCTTTCATTGTTTTCATGTCACGTCAACTGCGTTTGGCTCGTAGAGGCACGAAGCGTGTTATGACACGTTATAGTCTATGTATGAAGATCTTTATATCGTGGAATAATGCCAGTCAAAAACAATCAAAACATTGCTAACGTTACATGTAGATTTGTTGCTAACGTCATAGTAGAATATCATACTAGTAACAACAAATTAAGACCTAAGGTTTGGATACACGATATGTAGAAATTAAATTCAAAACATTCTGTATACTAATGCATTTGACCCATTTATGCTTTTCCAGTGTATTCTAGAGTACATTGTGTGTCTGTCTGCATGGAGGTCATTTTACTGGCAAACATCGACCACTGATTTTTAATTTAGTGCAGTGCAGCTGATTATACCCTCAAAGTAGAGGTTTGGCTCCGGCTATGTTTTGTCATGTGTTTTGGACACTTTTGTGATGCTCTCTATTTTGTCCCATTTGCTAGCCCCTAGAAAAGGGGACAAATTAGAAAGCCTGACAAAAATGGTCTAACACACGTCTGCAAGGAGAGTAGCTAATGTCATCTCCGAGCATATTTTGGGATAGCTTGGTATCCAGCCGTAATATAGCTCCTGAGTCTCTTCTCTCCTCTTCTAAGAGCTATATTACGGCTGGATACCAGGCTAATTTTGGGAGGCAAAATTTTGCTGTGCATTTCTATTACTGGAGGCAGTGCCACTGTGAAAGACATAACAATTTTGCTGATTCACCAAATATTTCAGTTCGACACAATTTGTGAGTAATGTTCACGTGATGGTCCTGCTAATAGAATTACCCATTTCCGTAGCCGAGCTATCTTGGGAGACCGATACAGAAGAAGACAATTGGGTGAGTCACTGAGTCACATCTACTCACATGACGGCTAAAAAAAGTGATAATCTGTTTAAAATTATATTTGCATGACATATGACACAAAGAATGCCAAGAAAAGGTCGCTTTGTCTTTAATGCATGATGGGCCTATGCATTGCAT